>NC_137823.1:39238965-39358965 GCF_963921795.1 Nannobrachium achirus
ATGCAGTGAATGCTTCGCGGACGACCTGCCTAAAAAAAACACATTTATTTCATTTGATAATGTGCCCTTCCCAAGCTGATCTCTTAACAACTCTCACCCCAGCCTCAGACTCTCTGTCCCACCAGCTATGTGCTCAATCAATGCCATTATTACTGTAACCATGTAAGACCGGAACAAACCATGGCCTCCCAAAGTTAACAAGCATATAGGCCACTGTGTATAACCAATAACGGTCTGTAAATATGGTTTTACTGCGCACAGCCCTGGGTATGGACTAGTTTTAAATACTTTTGAAAAAGAAATGCTATTTTGTACCAGAAAGGAGAGAGAGAGGTGGGGGAGAGGAGAGAGAGAGAGGTTTACACTCTATAACATTCCAGACCCTTCCTCACCCAGACGTCACCTCAAGGGTTGTCCATACTGTCTCTGACCACCAAACATTTTGTCGGAAAGGTCCGATGTAGTTGAATACCATGGTCTGACAAAAAGTCCGGTGGTTGGAGACAGTATGGGCAGCCCTTCAGTTGTATCAAAACCACTCTCCCAATCTTCCGCCGTAATCTGAAGGCTCACCTCTTCAGACTCAACCTTAGCACGTACTGTAGCACTTGCCCTTGACTTGACGACCATGCAGTTTTATGCAAAGATTCAAATGTAATTTAGATAGAATGCTATTTATTCATTTGTTGACCTGACATCCTAGTTTGTACAGTTTCAATGTACATATTAGTAGATTTTTGATGTTATAATGTTTAGACTGTTTATAAGTTCCTGGTTTAGCTATGATCCTAGATTACTGGGGCAATGCACTGTTTTGGTACATACTGTACATGTTAAAAAACTTACGCTTCGGAAGTTCCAACAGGAATTGAGGAGAGACAGAGAGTTGATAGAACAGAAAGAGAGAGGAGAGACAAAGAGAGGAGCTACGGAGAGAGAGAGAGAGAGAGAGAGAGAGGAGAGAGAGAGAGAGAGAGGTTGGGGTGGGCGATATGGAAAAATACTGTATCACGATACACGATTTTATCACGATTCATTTTTCATGTTGGTTTTTATGGAAGTTACTTGACAAAAACTAGACTCTCTGGGTTCCTTTTGGGAGGTCTAAATTGAACTTTCCAAGTATGTAACTCTGACAGTATACAAATGAAACCAAATGGGACCCTTACGGGTCCATTTGGTTTCATTTATATACTGTCAGAGTTAGTGGAGACATTTTAAAGTTTGAGAACTACTGATTTTGACCAAAATGCAGGTTTAAATTGAATTCTGCAATGAATCTCTGTATTAACGATTAAACAGGATGTTTTACACGGCTCCCTCAATTGTATCACGATATATACCATACCTCTGAAAAGGCATATTGTGGAGACATTGTATCGTCTCAATGATAATTATCACCATATCGCACACCCCTAGATAGAGGAGAGAGAAGAGAGGAAAGCGAGAAGAGAGAGACAGACAGACAGACAGACAGACAGATATAGGAGAGAGAGAGCGAGAGACAGGGATAGGAGATACAGAGATAGAGATAGAGAGAGAGCATAAAACCACACACAGCAGAAGTCAGACCTCCAGACAAACCACTTCCTCCTGCTGCAGAGAGCTACGAGTCCTGCTCAGTCAGTACTCACACACCACACTACTATTAGTAATTTTGCCGCTGTCGTCGGGCAGAAACCTCCTATCTCGGTATTTTAACCTATCGTGTAATTTCGTAAACGAACGGCCCACTTGATCACACAGCGTCACACAAAGGTATCAATTCAATAGTAGCAGACCCACAAGCTCGCGACGCATTTCGAGCTTGTAGATCTTCTGCTTTTGCTACTTTTGAATTTGAATCCTGAGATGTACATATGAGGTTTCCACCCCGAAAGAGACACATTATTTTACTCACAGTTGCATAACACAGTGCTTCTCAAACCTCAAGGACCCCCAAATGAATACCGTTACTGTTGGGTGGAAACCATTGCATGTAAATCGCATCACATGGCTACTTTTGTGCGACAGGCTTGTATGATGCAATTGGGCATTAATTTACAAAAAAGAAAAGAAGAAGGATGGAATATTAAAAAAATCGGACGGAGCTGTCTTGGTCACTTGACTATAGAGATGATGTGTACCGATTTGTTTGTACAAAGTTTGTGGGAGTAATATAAATTCTATTCGTTTTTGGGGTTTTTTTGTGCAAAAATCAGCCTCCTGGTGGCGATATAATAGTTGTGTGACGTAGTGTAAATGTGAACGTTTCACCGCAATTGGACACTGCGAGTTGGGAATGCATGTGCAAGCTCCATCATTTTGTTGTTTTCAGGAAATAAAAAAAAGTTTCAAAAGTTTGGCAGGCAGATGCGCCTCCAATCATCTGGCTATAGACCGGTTTCTTGTTTACAAACATTGAGACTAAATGCACAGCTGAATGTATCATGTAATCAATTCCCACCAATCCCCAAACCTGTTGTTTTGGGGAGCGCTGCCCGAGCTCTGCATGGTTTCTATTTATTGGCTAATTTTGGTACCGACCCATCAGTGTGACGTGGACCATAAACCCGTCTATACGCTAGACCAGTGTTTCTCAAAGTGGATTCTAGGGACTTTGTGGGTTCCTAAATTGACCCATACAAGTCTGTAACTCTGACAGCATACAAATGGAACCAAATGAACCCTAACGGGTCCATTTGGTTCCGTTTGTACACTGTCAGTCAAGGGGAGACCTTGAAATGTAAAAGTTTGAGAACCACTGCGCTAGACTAAAAGTGTCAGATCTTTGAAAGAGTTGTGTGGTTGATGTTGTGTGTTTTTGTGCATGTTTTCAGCTCTGGCTACAGTGGAGGACTTCCAGATCCGTCCCCATGCGCTCTACGTTCACTCCTACAAGGCCCCGGCCTTCTGCGACGACTGTGGAGAGATGCTGTGGGGGCTCGTCAGGCAGGGCCTGAAGTGTGAAGGTAAAGAGAAAGCACCGCAAACCTGCAACACTCCAGATTAGGGGTGTAACGCTACAGTTTAACCCATCAGAACGGGTACACTATATTGTGTATCATTATTTTATGCTTTAACTATTCATAGCAGATATACAAGCTCACAGCGTGGCACCGAGTGCCGCGCTGCGAGCTTGTAGATCTGCTATTTTTGAAAAATCGTGAAAATTAGAATTTTGACCCGATTCTATAAGTGTCTTTTGAATCCTAAGATTTTTTGAAAAACCCATGTTTCTATGTCAGCAATCTGGCTAGCCATCGTCAAAGAAAAGGTCCTTTTCACTTAACTGGAGCTCAGTTAGTCTGTTCTTGAGAGACTACTATGTCAGTGGTTCTCAAACCTTTTCGTTTGAAGGACCCCCAAAATGATATGTATTTGGCCACAGACCCTTATCTCAAAATATTTAGTTCCAGGGACCACCCAGAAGCAAAATTTGATTTACAAACGTTCGCTTTGAAAATACATATATTCAAAGATTTGCACGCAATTTTCAGACTTTTTCAAAAATAGCAGATCTACAAGCTCGCAGCGCGGCACTCGGTGCCCCGCTGTGAGCTTGTATCTGATATTTTTCACTGGTTAAAGCATTCAATAATTCTAGGCCTAAATGGGTTAAATGAAAGTGTCAATGTGCACGGCTCGACAATGTCACGGACGTGAGGAAGACCTGTTAGGTTGAAACACGTTCTCTGGACATTTATTGTGTGTGTACCTGCTGCTCCCTATGTCACTCTCTCACCATGTCACCTTCCTGTCTGTCACACATCCCTTCTGTGTCCTCCCTTTGTATCTCTCTCTCTGTCTCCCACCTCTCTCTCTCTCTCTCTCTCTCTCTCTCTCTCTCTCTCTCTCTTTCCTTCCCTATCCATTATATTTCTCTCTGTTCCAGTTCCACTATTCTTCCCGAACACACACGCGTAGGGGAGTGAGCGCGTGTGTTGGGACTGGGACGGACGGACACACACACACACACACGCACGCACGCACGCACGCACGCACGCACGCACGCACGCACACACACACACACACACACACACACACACACACACACACACACACACACACACACACACACACACATACACACACACACACACACACACACACACACACACACACATTCAGGGGGTGTAGAGAGGTGACGTTATAGAAATACTTTGACAATAATTATGCTCCTACACACTTCCCACACACAGACTGACTCACAGACGCACACATGTTGATCTCAACATATGCACATTGCACACACACGTGACAACACAACACAACGCGCGCGTGCACACACACACACACACACACACACACACACACACACACACACACACACACACTATAAGTCATGACTCAAAGCAGGAGGCAGGATGTCCAGATGGACTGTGTGACTGAGTGACATCCTGTCCATGGGTCTCTTTCAAGTCCACAACAACACAGAGTGTGTGTGTGTGTGTGTGTGTATTTGTGTGTGTGTAATTCATTATTTCATTAGGCATTATTCTATCGCTATGTAAGACACACCTACAGTATACAGTATACAGTATATACTGTATACTGGCTCTCAAACGTTTTTTCACGTCAAGGACCCCCAAATTGATATTAGGGTTCCCACGGTCATGACATTCCTGGAAATTAGAAAAATATTTTTCCAGTACTGGAAAAGTTTTGGAATTGATCAAGGGTCCTGGAAAGTCATGGAAAAATATTTAGATATGCATAGTTCTATAGGCTCGCACCCTTCAGGTGCTCGCAGCTGTCTGTACGGGTCCATTTGGTTCCATTCTATGCTTTATTTTTGCTACACTGGGGCATTACTCAAAGGAGTTATTGTTGCGCTGAATGACTTATATAGGCCTGGAAATTGGTTTAAAAATTCTGGAAAAGTTTTGGAAAAGTTTTGGAAATTCATTGGTAAAAAATTTGTGGGAACCCTGTGATATGTATTTTCGATATTTTTCAATATTAGCAGATGTACAAGATCATGGCATGGCAAGTGAGAAATAAAACCAAGTCATTGTAATCAATTAAAATTCCACCACAAGAACTTTGGTTCTAGAACGTGTTCCGTTCTAGAATCTTGGAATCATGTCTGGCCTCACGTGACTATCCATGTGTTCCCTCTCTCTCCAGGCTGTGGTCTGAACTACCACAAGCGCTGTGCCTTCAAGATCCCCAACAACTGCAGCGGTGTGAGGAAGAGACGGCTGTCCAACGTGTCCCTACCGGGAGGCTCCAGCCTCTCCGTCCCCCGTCCCTCCTCCAGCGTGGATATCCTCCCCACGCCACAGGACGAGGTAGGAAGGAGCGTTTATTTTGTAGACTGAAAAAAGGTAGTCGATCAACCAAACAGGCATCGCTACACCATCAAAGCCCGCCATCATTTATTTTAGTCGACTAAATCGACTGTAGATTTGGTCGACTAAAGTCTTAAGATATTTAGTCAGTGATGACACCTGGTAATACTCTCTCTCCTCACCTCTCCTACCTGCCCACAGCGCCCTCTCCTGGGCGCGGCAGGGAAGCGTAACTCCCTGCTGAGCGGGCGGCCCATCTGGATGGAGAAGATGGTGCTGGGAAGGGTGAAGGTCCCCCACACCTTCTCCATCCACACCTACACCCGGCCCACCATCTGCCAGTACTGCAAGAGGCTGCTCAAAGGCCTCTTCAGGCAGGGCATGCAATGCAAAGGTAATCAGTCGGTGGACAAAGTAAAATAACTCAATATACAAAGGAACATATGCTGTAAAAACTAAAGTCTTTTGTTTGCTTTCCAACTGTAGATTGTAAATTTAACTGTCACAAGAGATGTGCAGCCAAAATCCCCAGAGATTGCCTTGGAGAGGTGGTGTTTAATGGAGGTGAGTTTGATTCTGCTGTGATGCACTTTACTACCATAATTGACCCCCCCCCCCCCCCCCCCCCCATAATTGAATGCCTACTTCGTCATATGACAGTGTCACACACAAATAGCTGATCTACAAGCTCTAAACACATCTGGACACATGAGCCAAACGGATGTATCAATCTATTAATGCCCTGAAAGATGGGTGTTGGTCCGAATCTTTCCTGCAATCGTAAATATTTATTTCATCTTGAAATGTATTACTTATTTTTGTGCATGCAGGTGAAAATATTCCTAAAATTAAAAACATTATAACAAATTAAAATAGTGAAAATAACTGATCTACAAGCTCTTTCTTCCTGCTTAGCGATCATTTGATTCACTGGAAGTAAAATAATAAAGAAAATAATCGATAGCTGCAGCCCTTACATTTTGTCCTCTTCTGTTCTGTCTGTCTGTGCGTGCGTGCATGCGTGTGTGTGTGTGTGTGTCCAGAGCCTGCCAGTCCCGGCCCTGACTCTGAGGTGACCATGGAGGTGGACAGCAGTGACGTGGCCAGCGATGGGGGACAGAGCATGGAGGACCAGGAGGACACGGCGTCCACCCCGGAGGACCAGCGCTTCTACATGGAGGGACCCCCCGGTCTGGACGGATACAGAGACGACGAGACCACCAAGGCTATCAGGTAGCTTATTTCCGCTCACGGTGTGAATTTCCATTTCTATGCTGATGACACCCAGCTGTACCTTTCGGTAGCTCCGGACGACCCCTGTGCTCTAGACCCATTGCTGACGTGTGTGTCTAGCATAAAATGCTGGATGAGTGAGAACTTTCTCAAACTAAATGAGGACAAGACAGAAGTTCTCATAATTGGTTCTACTGCGCAGAGAGAATCAATAATAAGTAGACTTGGTAACCTGTCTAAAGAAAGTAACACTTCTGTAAAGAACCTGGGAGTGATCATTGACGCTGAATTGAATTTTAATACACACATTAATCATGTCACCAAGATTGCCTTCTTTCACCTTAGAAATATTGCGCGAATTAGAGCCTATCTAACATTGGACGATGCAAAAACGCTGATCCACGCTTTTGTTTTCTCTCGGCTTGATTACTGCAACGCACTTCTCTCTGGTCTGCCAAAGAAAACAACTGACAGTTTGCAACTTGTTCAAAATGCGGCAGCCAGAGTTTTAACTAAAGCTAAGATGAGAGAACATATTACTCCAGTCTTAGCGTCGCTACACTGGCTCCCGGTTGTTTTTAGGATTGATTTTAAAATTATTTTACTTGTTTATAAAGCTCTAAATGGTCTGGCACCTTCGTACCTCTATGACTGCCTGCATAGATACGTTCCAAACCGCCCACTCAGGTCTTCTAGTGCTGACCTACTCGATGTGCCTAAAATGAAATATAAAAAATATGGTGAAGCAGCTTTCTGCTTCTACGGACCGACAGTTTGGAATAAACTCCCACTACACCTAAGACAGGCAGCCTCTGTGGATAGCTTTAAAGCACAGCTCAAGACCTATTTCTTTACTCTTGCTTTTAGCTGAATTATTTTTTTATCTCTTTGATGCTATTGACGTCCACACTGTTCTGAAATTGTTCTTCAATGTTTTATGTTTTTATTGTTCTGCTTTATTGTATTCATGTGTATTTTATTTTTTCTGTTAAGTAACTGTGCTTCATTTTCTGCTCTGTAAAGCACTTTGAGCTGCATTTCATGTCATGAAAGGTGCTATACAAATAAAGCTTTATTATTATTATTATTATTATTACCACCTCTAGGGCTGTCACCATTATCACATTTTACATGACGATTAATTGTCACTCGAATAATTGCGATTAACGATTTAATTGTGTTTTTTTTGTCGTTGACAATTACATTTCTGTTTGGCTTTAAGGCTTTGAAGTTGTGACAATTAGGACAAAATAATTGCGATTATGTCAAATAATTGCGATCCCCTCGACTTTGAGAACCACTGGCCACTGGTGCCAGACTGCCAGTACACCCAGAAATGCCATTACAAAGTACCAGACCAAAAAATGTCTTCCAAGCCAATGCATGAATGATCTGATTTTAACATACTGTAACAGTTTAAGAGCTGCGTTTCTCAAATGCCCTTTGACATTAACACTCTAATAAAGAGCCTGGGTTTTTTACGCAAATGAATAATGACAGGTAGATGACGTCAATATGACAATTCTTCTCTAACTGTCTTTTGTGCTTTGAAAAGTTCAAAGCCAAAAATAGAAAGTGAAGGTGGTAAGAAAGTAGACAAAAATTCTGAGATGGCCATGGACATAATACACTTGACTTTTAAAGCAATCTTTGAAAATTGGTTATAAATTGCTCCATCTACACCTTCCCTCTTAGCCTTCCTACTTACTGGGATGATGACTAACCACTCTCCCTGGTTAGTCATCAGCATGTCTACTTGACTAGTATACATTTAATATTTCATTCATGGTAATGTTATTTGACCACTCCTTTTGTATGTCCGTGGCAAAAATATATTTTGAGGAAAATGTCCATCACAAGCCCAGGGGTTGATGACCCCTGACCAATGCAGTAAGTTTGATTTGTGCAGGGCTGAGGTTTCTTTCACTGCAGATAGTCGACATTTCAAAATCCTTAATCCTTAAATTCAATGAATTCTTTCAATGGACTAAACCTTGTTTTATTTGATGGTCTTCCAGCCCTAATATTATGCCTTTGTGCCCTCAAAAAACTGACAACACCAAAGGCCAATTGGCCTTGCCCCAAAACGATGAAATTCTAGGCCTGGTTGAGGGACTTCAATATTTTGCACTGGCTTTAGAACCACTGGAAATGTGCCCTGCACAGACATGTTGCAGAAAGATGTTGCAGAAATTGCTGAAATAGCAACACAGCATTGTGACCTCAACTGTTAGTTTAGAAAATTGATCATTGATCAAGAAAAGTTAAAATATGGAGGTTTCTGCCCGACAGCAACAGTATAAGAAAGGCTAAGTTTGTGTGCTTGTGTGTGTGTGTGTGTGTGTGTGTGTGTGTGTGTGTGTGTGTGTGTGTGTGTGTGTGTGTGTGTGTGTGTGTGTGTGTGTGTGTGTGTGTGTGTGTGTGTGTGTGCGTGCGCGCACATGTGTGTGTGTGTGTGTGTGTGTGTGTGCGTGTGTGTGTGTCTTGCAGTCCGTGCACCAGCAGCAACATTCCTCTGATGAGAGTGGTTCAGTCTATCAAGCACACCAAGAGGAAAAGCTCCACTGTGGTCAAAGAGGGCTGGATGGTTCACTACACCAGCAAGGACAACCTGGTAAGATACACAGTACTGCACCCCTCCACAATACACGATTCTGTTAGAGTGGTTCCCATGGCATCACAAACATACAATCCCTTTTATACCCATACATGGAGATCCCTGTCTGAACCAGCCACACAGATATGGGCTGTCTTCCTCCATATATGGACATTCCCAATTTTCCCATATGAAGTCCTGTTAGATATGGGCTTAATATTGATGACATCGGGGATCTCCATGATATGGGCATAAAAGGGATTTTGTTAGAGTGGTTCCCATGACATCAGTGATGTCAAAGCGGAAAACCCATAGACTGTAAAAAGTGTACATGTCCATCCAGACAGGCCGAGTCTGCATGTTTGTTTCACATACTAAACTGTGTCCTTCGGTCGCAAAAACCTGGTCAGATATACTGTACCCTCCACAATACTTGCTAACATATTGTTGTTGTCGAGCAGACACCTCTCCTCTCCATTTTTTTAACTTTTTGTATTTTTGTATTTTTTTTGCTGCCTACTTGATCATACTACAGCGCCTTACGGGTTCATTTGGTTCCATTACGGGTCCGTTTGGTTCCATTTGTGCATTCTCAGGGTTACAGACGTCAGAGTCCCATTTGGAAGTTGGATCCCCCTCAAGGAACCCAGATGGTCCCTGGACCCCCACTTTGAGAACCACTGTCCTAGATTATTTTTACATTACACACTGGTATCGGATCGGTACTCTGTAATGACCAATACGCAAGTTATGGATATCGGTATCGGGGAGGAAAAACTGGAATGGGTGCATGATTCTGATGTAGTTTCTGCTGTTCTCCTGTTTCAGAGGAAGAGGCATTACTGGCGCCTGGACAGCAAGTGTCTGACTCTGTTTCAGAACGAAAGTGGAGCCAAGTTTTACAAGGTACACACACACACACACACTCACACACACACACACACACACACACACACACACACACACACACACACACACACACACACACACACACACACACACACACCCCACCCAGTTCAGTGGTTCACCAACATTTTCGTGTTAAGGACCCCAAATTGATATGTATTTGGCTGCAATACAGTAGGTACTCTACATAATGTGGCGCCCCCTGGAGTGAGTATGGACATTTTGTTGCCCAGTACTTCAGGAAGCCTTGACTTTATGGAGATGTTTTAGTTTTTGAAGCATTCCTGGGCCAATCATTTGATGACTGGGCCATCGGTCAGTAGGAGACTATAAGTCCGCTAGTCATCAAATTATTATTATTATTATTATTTTTTTTTTATGGGGTGTGTAGTTGATAAAATAAGTCCTTTAAAACCTGGTAGCTGACCAGTACATATTTAAATCAAGGGTGTGAGCACGACTCCAACTCGTTTCAACAATTACCTTTCCAGACCGCGTGCACGGTCTGGAAAGGTAACTGTATAATAACATTCTCAAAGAGAACACCACCAGCACCCACAAAACTGTCCTTTATATGGACGCGGGTCATCAGCGTTGTGTGACACAACTTTGATGACAGCTTAACGCCGAAACGCGTCAGTTGTTGCTGGCTGCTCTGCAGCATACCATGCCGACTTAAATATAAAAATATGATCAAATTAAATGTAGTGCCTCAACTATGATAAATATGGTCATTTTGGAGGGGGTCATAGCATGAAAAGAGCAGCTAGGGGCTCCAAAAAAAGTGATGTCAATTCGCTGCTATTCATATCTAGTGTCATATCAGCCAAGTCAATATATTGCAGAGAGGGGTTGTGTTGTGTTGATGTGAGGCTGTGCCAGCCAGCCAGCGCTTTGATGTGTGCACACAGACAGCGGTGTGCTGCATGGTGACCTGCTCCACCTCCCACACCCTCACCTATTGAGTCTCTCTGGAACACAGAGACTGCCTGCCACATCCCTGCAAGCCAAATGACGTCATGATGACATCCTCCAGTGGGTGACGTTCAGAACTAGGCCAGATCACAGCCCATATGGCAGGGTTCCCCAATAGGCGGCCCGCGGGCCATTTGCGGCCCGCGGGGGGCTACTGTCAGGCCCCCACCAACCCCAGTAATAATGGTGGTATAAGAGCAGCAACAACACTAGTATAACATCGTTGTCAGGTGGAAACCTCGTATCTCCAAATTTGTACGTTCTTTCGCAAAGTAAAGCCCTGCTTCATCATTCAAGGCCGTCTCACACAAGCACACAACGCCTCGCGGTGCGTAGTTTAAATCATTTTTAAAATGATGAATGCAAAACGAATGGTTTTGGACATACAAGATTTTCACCCGACAACGACGATATCTGAACTGTCGCTGGAGTAGAGGGAACGCCGCCGTCGCCCCCTGCAATGTTGTGGCCCTCAGCTTGGTACCCTAGACATGATTCGGCCCTTGGGGCCCTGCCATATGGGGATGATCTTGGCATCCAGGACGTCATATGGACTATATGATTATTGTTAGTGTTTGTAACGTTAGTTGAAATATGAGCATGTAAGGTTATATTCAGGAACATATCTGACTAGTTATGATATTTATCTGTCCTCGATCGGACCCTCTCTGTTTAATCCAGGTCGTCCGTTTTCGTTGGCAGGATTTATTTGTTGGTTGAAATCAGGTGATATTCTAGGCCAGATCTGACTAGTCATGGTTTGACTTGATCTGGCCCCAATCAAGACGTCACTGATTGGTCCACGTCCTGACCGTGCTTGCTGGCATGGCATGGCATGGGGGCTGCACTGTCGCTGTGCCAGGCAGCGTTGCCTGCAGAGGAATGCAGACCCAGGCTATATAGGCTTATAATAAGCAGAAATGGCAACACTGGTACCAGGGCCTTAGTGCTAGCTGCGTGCGTGCGTGCGTGCGTGCGTGCGTGTGTGCGACTGTGCGTGCGTGCGTGCATGCATGCGTTGAGTGCATGCCTGCAAATGTATGACCATGCACATGAGTGTGTGTGTGTGCGTGCGTGCGTGCGTGCATGTACACTGGGTGTGTCTCATCCGTGTATCAGTGAGGGATCATAACAGGACGGGTGCATTCCAGTTCCACATCACAGCAGAGGGTTTCAGGGCAGCAGAGGTGAAGTGCCTTCCTTTCCCTTTAATCAGTGCACCAGGAGGTTCTGGAACGTACCCGACCCTCACCACCAGGTGCTTCCCCCCTTTCTGTCTGTCTGTCTGTCTGTCTGTCTGTCTGCCTCCTAGTATAATCGTAATACCTGATCATCATGTTTTTTGCGGGGGGAATCATGGTACGCACCGCCTCTTTAAGTAAAAGTCTCAATCCTGCTATGTAGAAGAGTCCGGTGATCAAAATGTACTTCAAATTATTGGTGTCAAAATAAAGTACAAAAGTTAAAGTGCTCATTATGCAGAATGTCCCATTTCACAAGTTTTCAAATGTATAAAATGTATAAAAACATTTTGAAAATAGCAGATCTGCAAGCTCACAATGTGGCATATTGTGATCTGGTAGATATTAGGCTATTTTCAAATTACCAAAATGTATATAGGGCTGAAGTTGGTAATGTGTGTTTTGTTATAATAATCAAAATCTACAAAGTAACTAGTAACTAAAGTTTACAAGTAAAAGTCTAATGTTTGCTTCTGAGATGTAGTGGAGTAGAAGTAAAAGTACAAAAAAATACAGTGAAGTAAAAGAAATACCTCCAAACTTTACTAAAAAATACCAACCAACACTGGTAGAAGAAGAACTAGTTAATAAAAGTCCTGTATGCAAAATACTTTGAGTAAAAGTGCAAAAATACCGGCATCAAAGAATTCAAAGTGTACTTAAAGGGGAATACCACCCATTTTCAATATTGAAATATGTCATTAATATACCTTGGCTTAGAGGAGTTGTGTGGAAATAGAAAAAAAGTTCCCCCCCTTCTGTGTTGCCTAGAACTGGAGGATTGATTTTGGGGTTTGTATTGTAAAGTACAATGTGTGATGTCATCAAGCAGTAATTTACAATACAAACCCCAAAATCAATCCTCCAGTTCTAGGCAACACAGAAGGGGGGGAACTTTTTTTCTATTTCCACACAACTCCTCTAAGGTATATTAATGACATATTTTAATATTGAAAATGGGTGGTCTTCCCCTTTAACCTACCGAAAGAACTTTAACACATCAGCCAATCTACAACGCATCGGCATATGACACGTTGTGAACTTGTAGATGGGCTATTTACGATTCGCTTAAGTATAGGATAGGGGGGCGGGGCACCAATGGCCTATAGCGTTTAAGGCGCATACCACATATAGGCTCTAATGACAGCGATTAGACAGCGGGTTAGATTCCAGAGCCTGGCGACCTTTGCTGTGTCACTTCCCATTTCTCTCAGCTCTTCCTGTCACACTTCACTGTAGTGATTAAGGACAATCAAAAAGTATAGGATAGGAAAGAAATCTGCAAAGCAACTAGTAACTAAACCTTTTCATAAATGTAGTGGAGTAAAAAGCACAATATTTGTCTCCGAGATGTAGTTGAGTAGAAGTATGCAGTGTCAAAAGACTTAAATAACTGAGTAAAGTAACATTACCTCAAAGTCGTACTTTTAACTAGGCCTACAGTACTTTCCAGTTACTTGGAATACTGGAAATACTTGGAAAACTGTGGAATAAACTCCCTGTCGCACTTAGAATAACAGACTCACTCCCTAGCTTCCGCCGTGGACTGAAGACTCACCACTTCAGACTCCACCTAAACCCATACTGTAGCACTACTGTAACACTCCCCTTTCCTCGATGACCACACATGTAGCTAGATAGCATTTTTAGGTTTTAGATATATATATATTTTTTCTTTTTTACTGATTAGGTGCGTGGTCTACCTATGCTATTATTATTTTTCCTAGATTGATATTCCTATGCATTTGTTGTATTGTCGTTGATGTACTGACATTATCTTGCTTATTTATATTGATGTATTACCTGCTTATTGTAAGTCGCTTTGGATTAAAAGCGTCTGCTAAACGCCTAAACTGTAAACTGTACTTTCCACCACTGTAAATGGGCCACAAGATGAGGTCCTATTGGTCCATATCCCTCCCTTTCTCTGGTCCTTTCATCTTCGGGGTGTGTGTGTGTGTGTGTGTGTGTGTGTGTGTGTGTGTGTGTGTGTGTGTGTGTGTGTGTGTGTGATGGTAACAGGAAGTTAACTTCGACAGAAGTTTTAATGTTGAAAGGTGTCCAGACACTCGAGGTCAGTAGACAACGGGCCTTTCAGGAGAACAGAGGAGTCGAGTGTGACAGATAAGATTGGTCCAAGTGCTCTCTCTGACAGCTGATAGGATGAAAACCCGATCTCCTTTGCGGTCCGTCTTTTTTTATTGGCCCGGGAAGGATATTATAACAATTATAACAAGGGTATTGTTTTTGGTGTCTCGATGAAACCTCAGACTCGAGCAGACCATCTCCATGTCTCCACGAGAGCGTTTAAGGACAGGAGAGAGTAGTGCTGTGAATCGCTCGGTTTTGGCCATAAACGTTCTCTCGCAGCGCCGATTTGGAATTACCTCCCATCCTCGCGAATACTTCTTATTTTGTAAGTTAACCACTTAAAGGTATAGTGATTTTCTTTTTTAGTGATTTAATTTTTCATTAGTTTTGTTAAAACAAAAAGTTGATTGGCTTTGTATTCTGACTAGAGCCACATCTAGTGTAGGCCTCGGTAGGCTACAATATCGGATATATACAATTATTCATCAAATACAAACCCCTCAGGTAGAGGGTGGCTCGCTCTGCGTTGGCCTGGGCATCACTGGGCTCTCACTATGCTGGTGAGTTACTTATAATATGATATCTTTGTTGTCGGGTGGAAACCATGTATGTCCAAAACCGTTCATTTGTATTTATCATTTTAAAAATTATTTAACAAAAACTAGTGAAAACAGCTGATCTACAAGCACACAACCCCTTGCAGGTGCGAGGCGTTGTGTGCTTGTAGACCGGCTATTTTCACTAGTTTTGTGCGACAGTCTTGTATGATGAAGCAGGGCTTTACTTTACGAAAAAAGCTTAGCAATTTGAAACTTGGAGGAGATACAAGGTTTCTGCCCGACAGTGATATGGTATGATGTTCTGTCTAAATGTCTGTTTGTCATGTTAGTGATGATGTTCTGTAGCCTCGCCGTTCTCAGAGTTCTGAAACAGCCCAAGCTAGGGGAGATGGGTATAGAGAGGGACAACAGCATGATGATCTGTGTGATCATGGAGTCATTTGTGGGAACTGTCTTTATTTAGTGCCTTTTGGGAATATGAGTTGATCAAGGCCTGTTATTAGATTAAATGGATTTAATTGGAGCCACTCACACACAGAGCAAGATTTAGCACACACACACACACACACACTCCGTGGACCCCAGGTTGGCATTTACTGCGCGAAGCTGTTGTGGTCAGACGACGGCCGTCTGTGTTTTCCTGTGACTCATCTGTAGCCTACTCTCTGGTGCAGCACTGACACACGCACGCACACACACAAACACACACGGTAGGGTAGACCCTCCTTTGTTGTCATAGAGAGAGAGAAAGGTTTTGCCTTTATGTCCACGTTGAAGTAATTGTGTGTGTGTGTGTGCGTGTGTGTGTGTGTGTGTGTGTGTGTGCGTGCGTGTGTGTGTGTGTGTGTCACACAGACACATGCAGTAAGTCAATACTGTGCGGAGTGAGACACACACACTCGTTGTATCAGCGATGTCCGTTTGTGGTGTAGAGTGGTGCGGTAGAGTGGTGAGCTCGTAGATCTGCTATATTTTTTCACATTTTGAAAACATCTGTGTCATGGCTATTGGCTATTCAAAAATAGCCCAGGCTCCCCCAGAGTTAGTGTCGAAGTGTTCCTGAGCAAGACTCTGAACTCCTAATTGCTCCCGATGTGCAGGTTTGTGCCTTGCATGGTTTCCTCCTCCATCTGTGTATAAATGTGTGTGTGAATGGGTGAATGTAATGCACAATCCATGTAAAGCAATTTGGATAAAAAGCGCTATATAAATTCACCATTTAACATTTACCCATCCCTTCAGATTAGGGGGTCTATGGCCGTATACATATCATCTTTAGAAGGCATTTGTAGAATCAGCCTCAGGTCTTAAGGGTTAGAAGAATGTTAAAACATTTTTGAACAATGTTGAATAGGTATGGGATGAAATAAAAATTTCATGTCACGATTATTGTGACCGAAAAAAAATAGATTTACAACATTATCACGATAATCAAAATATCTCTAATAACCATAATCCTGGGGCGGATCATTTTCCAAAAAATAGCAGAACTACAAGCTCAGAACGTGTCACAACGCGGCGCAAATTGGCTATTTTTTGGCAAAGAGATTTGGTCGAGAGTAAAAAAAAGACTCAAGTACGTTTTACCAATAATAGAGGGTTTAAATGGTAGTTTAATGGAAGCTCTGCAAATAAAATGTGAATTGATCCCAGTGTCATGACTGAGGACAATTTCACGATAAATGTAAATCTCCACGATACGATTATCATGAGTGCTTTTTATCATGATGAAGGATAATAACGATTATCGTCCCGTCCCTATTGTTGAACCCTGGGTTCCTTCTTCCAGGAGATCCCTCTGTCAGAGATCCTGCGGGTGGAGGCGGCTCAGGACTTCAGCTCGCTGCCGCCGGGCAGCAACCGCCACTGCCTGGAGGTGATCACGGCCAGCATGGTGTACTACGTGGGGGAGAACATCCGACCACCGGGAGGAGCAGGAGGTGGAGAAGGCCTTCTCCACCACCACCACAGCGCCACCCTGGCGGCCTCGGGCCTGGGCCTGGAGGTGGCTCAGAGCTGGGAGAAGGCCATCAGACAGGCCCTGATGCCCGTCATCACCCCGCAGCCCAGCATCGGCGGCGCCGCCCCTGGCATGCAGGGCAAAGACCACAGTGAGTCCATATACTGCTGTTAGTAACGGTGTCTTAATGTGTCAACACTGTTACCAGTGTTGACACATGGGCCGCCACCATTCACTTACGCTTTATTTTGAAGAGCCCTGGAAGCCATGTGCGTGTGCATGTTGTGTAATCTGACAATTCTAGGAAGGAGGTCAGTTTGTTTACAAACGGTCACGAAACTAAAATCCTAACCGGGCCGACCATCACGGAAGAGTGTCGTCGTGAAAAAAAGGAAAAAAAAAGAAAAACTGTTTTCGGTCAATGAAGCATAGACGCTTCATTTTGCTTCTGGCTGCGTTGCGTCATGATGTATGCATGTTCTTCTTTCTCCAGCACCCGCAGCAAGCGTCTGTTTACCTGGTTACCATGGTAACCCTTAACTCGTCTGTGGGCGAGTTAAGTCTGTGAGTCTGTGAGTCTGTGGACGAGTTTAGGAGAGCTTGGCAAGCGAGGTGCTGACATGGGATCATTTTATGCTTTAGCTGTTGAAAAATAGCAGATATACAAGCTCACAGCGCGGTACCGAGTGCCGCGCTGCTATTTTTTAGCAGCTCTTTTTTCGTAGAGCTGCTATTTTTGAAAAATCTTGATTTTTGTTGTTGTTACAAATCTTTGAATACATCTTTTTAAAAGCTAACATTTTTTAAAGCAAAAAATAATGGCGAAAGTAATACATCTGCTGCCAGGTTTGAATTCATTCATTCGTCTTCCTCTGCCAGAGTTTTTCAGTGTTTTTGCCTTATTTTTCCAACCGGAACGCACCGTGTTACCAGGATGCTTTATAGACCAACAGTAGTATTTTGAACTCAAACTCCAAACTAACAAACTCAAACTAAACGACTAAGAATTCCTGTCCTCTAAATATAAGTGAGCATAGTTTAACTGCCTGAACATCTTGATAGTAGAATCCTCTCAAGGTTCTTGAAATCGAGAACCTTTATGTCTACTAATACTACTAATATTAATCACAAAGGAGGCTTGCAATCCATTGAGTTTGGCTGTCATGAAAGCAAAACTGACCATGATTTCTTCCCACTATCAAATATGCTGATGGCCCAGAATGCCTTTATGTATTGTTTGTTTGTGAAACATTATGCAACGGAGAACAGATGACAGCTTGTTTTTCTCCCCCGAAATGAAAAGGGTTTTGAAATGGAGCACTAATGTACTGCAGTGAATAAACACTCACATAACGGCTTCTAATGTGACTGATCACACACACACACACGCGCGCGCACGCGCAGTCACAAAGGACTCCACACGCTTTGTAAATGTGTCCTTTTGCCTTTTCTAAATCGTCACTGTCGGGCAGAAACCTTGTATCTCCATATTTCAACTTTTCATGTAATTTTAGTAAATCGATGCCCTACTTCATCCTACAAGAGTGTCACATGAAAGTAGTGAAAATAGCCAGTCTACAATTTTAAAAACATAATAATAATATTTTAAAAATACGGTTTTGGACATACTGTACAAGGTTTCCACCCGACAGTGGTGAAATAATCCACAGTCCTTAAACCCACACATCAGTATGCGCTCTCACATTGCATTCATTCACAGGACGATTAGCAGAACTATGTTAAACAAAAAGCTGTAGATAGAGGAAAAAATGTCTGACCTTGAACAGACATCCATGACAGCAAAACAATCTTATTTCATAATCGTCTCTGTCGGGTGGAAACCTCACTTTTCAGGATTCAAATTCAAAAACAGCAAAAGTAGCAGATCAACAAGCCTGAAAGCAATGTGTCGCTTCGCTCTACGTTTTGAGCTTGCAGATCTGTTACTTTTGAAACATTTGTGTGACGCTGTATAGTATGATATAGTAGGACGTTAATTTATGAAAAAACACAAAAAGTGTAGATCTGTGGTTAAAGGAACTTGCTTACTGTACAGTCAGTACTAGGGGTGTAACGATACATTTTAATAGCGATACGATACGCATCACAATACATGGTTGACGATACGATACATGGACGATATTGGTTCATTCATGGCGATACGATACGATTTGATTCAATGTTTAAAAATCGATATCGTAAATATTTAGCAAAGAAATTAATTCTGTGTGAAACGCTGTGATTCTCTAGCAAATACATGGACATTATATTTCAACACATATGGACAAACCTGCACCTTGACATGAACACAGAGATTACACAAAATTATCGATAGACCAAGAGCAGCTATATGGAATGGAAAAGTAATTCGACCCCTTTTTCATTTTCCCTCTTAAAATTGCTAAATACAAGGCACAAATACAATGTATGTTTCCATACAATCGATTATTTACATTGCAAAACAACTTGATACTGATTATCTGCATTTTAAAACGATACAAAGCCAAAATGGTACGATATTTTGCTTTTTCAAACAACATAGTAGATCATTGCAAATTAAAATCTATTTTTCGATTCAGTTACTATAACGTTACACCCCTAGTCAGTACTGCTCTAGTAGCAGTGTCTTGTAAAGTGATAATAATAATGATAATAGAATTTATTGTACATGATATATTCATTATCGGAGTCTGTTCCAACAGAAGAACACGTAACCACTGTATATACACTGTAGCACAGAACAACTTGGCACACATTACAACAACATAACAATACATGAAGTCCCCAGTATACACAGAACCCTCATATCATGTTCATCACTGTGCAGCAGTGGCTGAAGGAACAGAACTGCTACTAAAACAAACTTTTTGCCATTTCAAAGTTCTATATCTGCGTCCAGATGGCATGAGTCTGAAGGCTGCTATTGTTCATTATCAGAAAGTGACATATGTTGGCGTGGGAAGTACGATGATCTTAGAGGCAATACATCTGAAAAGTTTGTTTGTCTGTTAGACATGGACAACATAGTGAGAAAACATGAGGAGCAACACAACAGAACAGGTTGAATAATGCTTTTGTACAGTAATAACAGAAGGTGAGAGGCTACAGACTTAACGATCTTAACTTACCTATAATATAACACAGGGGTCTTCAACAGGGGGTCCGGGCCCCCAAGGGGGTCCTCAGAGTTACTACAGGGCGTCCTCCAAATCTTCCAAACCTTTTTATATTAACCACTTGAACCCTAGTGTCCTTATTCTGAGAACTGTAGCCAAAAATAGCAGATCTACAAGCTCGCAGATCGCAGCGCGAGGCGTTGTGAGCTTGTAGAGTGGCTATTTTCAAAGAGTTTTGGTGTAGAGGGGAAAAATAGCAGACTCATGTACAGGTAATGACGGCTCAAGTGGTTAAATATCTGAAAACACAAATTGACATGAATCCAAAATACACTGATGATTGTGCTGCCAAACGATTAAACTATATGGAATCTATGAAAAGGTTGTGGGGGTCCCTGCTTCATCTCTCTCTCAACTAAGGGTTCCTTGGCCTGAAAACGTTGAAGACCCCTGATATAACATGAAGTCTTTGCTGAGAACATGTATGGATAGATGTAATGTGTTGATATTATTATATTTTCTTGTCTCTACAGAGGAGCTGTGTCAGAGCATATCTGTGTCAAACTCCCAGATCCAGGAGAATGTGGTAGGTATCTACTGTACCATTTAGGGCTGCTGGGCCATGTGACTTCAAATCTATTTCGCCATTGTCTCAAACGTTTTTCCTTGATTATGTTTTATCAACGATTATATAAAAGAGAGTGAAAATAGCAGATCTACAAGCTTGGCTATTCCCACTAATTCTGTGTGCCACCATTGTGCAGCGAAGCATAACAGCACAGGCTTATGTGGTTAATCAGAGTAATGGATTTGTTGATTATAAAAAGTCAATTAGATTTTTTATTGTGTCAATTCGTTGTTATATAAGGAATAAAAACAATAGTTACATCTTAAAAACTGCTTCTCGATTATCCAATTAACCTACGTGAGCAAGATTAAGTTATTGAGTTATTGGGTTCTATAATAATATATATTTTTCCGTCAGTTGTCCTGCCCTAGTACCATGTGTGACTGTGACCTGTACAAACATACAGTATTCTGCAGTTTTGTTGTGTTGTTTGGTTGAATAAATGGTTACGTTATTTTAAAATGATTGGTAACTATGATGTGCTGTGTGTCCATGCAGGATATCAGCTCTGTGTATCAGATCTTTGCTGACGAGGTGCTGGGTTCTGGACAGTTCGGCATCGTCTATGGAGGTGAGACCTGCATGCACAAACACGCACACACGCACGCACTTATAGATCTGCTATTTTTGAGGAAAAAAAAATCTAGATAATTTCTTTGTGCAAATCTTTCAATATATCTTTTAAAAAATGTGTGGTCCGCGGCCAAATGTATGTAATTTTGGGGGGGTCCTTGATATGAAAAGGTTTGAGAACCACTGATGGTAGAAACAAAAAGAAAAACTTTGAAAAATGATTCAGAAGACATTTGTAGAATCGGATAAAAAAATATTCAAAGACTTGCACACATTTTCGTGATTTTTCTACAAGCTCACTGACTGTCTGTGTGCCGCTGTGTTGTGTAGGGAAACACAGGAAGACTGGCAGAGACGTGGCCATCAAGATCATCGACAAGATGCGGTTCCCCACCAAACAGGAGAGCCAGCTCCGCAACGAGGTGGCCATCCTGCAGGTAACCACTGTAGTGCCGGCTGTTGTTTTAACACTGAGAGGGTGCGAATGGAACCAAGTGGACCTGAAGGGTCTCTCTCTCTCTGCAACCTTGTTGATACTTGTTTTGTTTGCACTTCCATGTAGTTCCCTGACTTTTACTTATTTACGCACCACTGTTATCCACAGAAAATAGCCAATCTACAAGCTCACAACGCGTCTCAGAATGACGTGTTATATACTGCGATTGTCGGCTTAGACTTAAATGGAATTCAGAAAATCCAAAAATGTCGAGTATATAATACTCAGTGTCAGCATAGCAATATGTGTGTGTGCGTGCGTGTGTCAGGCACGTGCACACATAGACATCAAAGGGGGCTTGAGCGCCTGCCCTTTTATCCGTTTGTAAAAAGTGCCCTCTCCAGACCATGAATGTAGTTTTTACTATGGTGAAAGAAATGCAAATGCCCCCCTTTCTATGCCATACCTGTACCTAAAGGCAGCATTCAAGAGAATTGCCTTGTCCAAACTCCCCCTCTCTGCCCTCTCAATGTAGAAATCCATACCGTACACTACATCTCCAGTATTGACTTGATTCTTTTCTTGACTTGTTTAGTTCAGTGTGGTATCAAGCACCGGAAATAGCCGACCTCCAAGCTCACAACGCGTCGCGTTGTGAGCTTGGAGGTCGGCTATTTTCAATATTTTCACCAAAAGGCCCTTGTAGAAATGTCAGCCCCTGCCTCTCTAACATTCTCTGCACGTCCCCGGTGTGTGTGTGACAGAACCTCCACCATCCTGGCATCGTGAATCTGGAGTGTATGTTCGAGACGCCGGAGCGAGTGTTCGTGGTTATGGAGAAGCTCCATGGAGACATGCTGGAGATGATCCTGTCCAGCGAGAGGAGCCGGCTGCCCGAGAGACTCACCAAGTTCCTGGTTACACAGGTCACTGGGCGGGGCTTAAACCACTGGTTCTCAACACTGATTCTGATTCTAAAGTGTAGATTTGGGTCCCAGAGATAAACCAGGGAATCAAAAAGGTTAACATGCTTACATAGGAGATGTACATGCTTCTATGGAATCCTAATGACAGAGAACTTATTTCGGTCATAGTCATATACATTTATGACATATGCATTTTATTATTGTATTATATTGCTGTATTTTATTATCATTTTACTTTTATATGTTCTCTTAAATTTGCATATGAAGCTACATGTTTTTAGATCATTTTCACAGCTATTCCATTTATGAATCGCTTTTGCGGATACACAGTCCTTTGTTCTGGACTTTATACCTTTAGCATATTCTTTCCCCTCAACCAATAATGTCTTTGGCTTCAAACAAAATCTGAATGCAGAGTATGCAGAGTTTTTAATCTGTGGATGTTGTCTTGGTTGTCCTCCAGATCCTGGTGGCTTTGAGGCATCTCCATTTCAAGAACATCGTTCACTGTGACCTGAAACCTGAGAACGTCCTCCTGGCCTCCGCAGAACCCTTCCCTCAGGTCAGAACCCTTACACACTGTCTTTTACATGAACCACTTTATTCTGAGGAGAACTTAAGCCAAAGATAGCAGATCTGATTGATTGATTGATTGATTGATTGATTGATTTGATTAGAAGTTTGCTTAGGAAAAGGTACAGTTTCATGACGGTACACTTCACTGGTATAAGGTCAACTAAAAGGATAAGCTCAGGAAAGCCGTGGCTTGTTTACGTTGCAATCCTTTATTTTTTTTACGCATATAACATTGAATGACAGACTGATGTCAGATGCAGAAGATATCATGAGAATAAAATAAATAATAAAATAATAAAATTAAAAGGTATTTACAATAATCTAGAAGCTTGTTGCTTGTAGATCAGTTTATCCTGATGCACAGCCAGCAGTTTAATGATCTCTCTCTCTCTCTCTCTCCTCCACCCCCTGCAGGTGAAGCTGTGCGACTTCGGCTTCGCCCGGATCATCGGGGAGAAGTCGTTCCGCCGCTCGGTGGTGGGCACGCCGGCCTACCTGGCCCCCGAGGTGCTGCGGAGCAAAGGCTACAACCGCTCGCTGGACATGTGGTCGGTGGGCGTCATCGTGTACGTCAGCCTGAGCGGCACCTTCCCCTTCAACGAGGACGAGGACATCAACGACCAGATACAGAACGCCGCCTTCATGTACCCGCCCAACCCCTGGAGGGACATCTCTGGAGAGGGTGAGACAGAGGGCATATATATGTGTTCATATAGGACAGTGGCTTTCAACTAGCCTCGCGTAGCCAGACTATACTGCACGGATATGAGTCTGGTACTTCTATATGAAAGTTTTTTTTTCCCCAAGGGGCGGAAATGTGACACATTGTGAGTTGGTAGATCTACTATTTTCAGAATTCTTTTATTGTTTTTTATTTAAACCTTTTTCCTATTAATGACATGTTTTAACTCCATACAGTCCCTCTGCTTTTAACTGTGTGCCTCTCCTTTCCCCCACAGCCACAGACCTGATTAATAACTTGCTCCAAGTCAAGATGAGGAAGCGTTACAGCGTGGACAAGTCTCTCAGTCACCCCTGGCTTCAGGTACAACTCCACTACCCTCTCTCTCTCCATCATGGCACTCCAACCCAAGTTACTTCAGTGTGTGAAATGACCAAACCTGATTTGTGTCCACAAACTTGTAGATCGACTATTTTTGGCAAAGAACTTTGGTCTAGACGGGAAAAAAAGCCGACTGATTACAGAATTAAAGGTCAAGTTTATTAAGTATTGACGGTTCAAATATCTGAAAACATAAATTGACATGAATCCAAAATACACTGATGATTGTAGCTGTCAAACAATGAAACTATATGGAATCTATGACAAGGTTGTTAGGGGTCCCTGCTTCATCTAGCTCTCAACTAAGGGGTCCTTGGCCTGAAAATGTTGAAGACCCCTGATTTATAGTTTCTCTTGGTGGAGGAAATAAAACACTGCTTCCTCTGCAATGATGGGTCTGCACAAATAAGAATTTCACCCATTACTTGTAATGTGATGTGACAAATAAAGATTGATTGAATGATTGATTGATTGATTGATTGATTGATTGATTGATTGATTGATTTCCTTTGTGCAGGACTACCAGACGTGGCTGGACCTGCGGGAGTTTGAGACGAAGCGCGGCGAGCGCTACATCACCCACGAGAGCGACGACGCGCGCTGGGAAGAGCACGCCGACGAGAGGGGCCTCCACTACCCCAACCACTTCATCATGGCCCCCAACCTGGAGGACATGGACGAGGACCCCTAGTGGTCCGCCTATGGAAGAGCACACACAGGCAGAACACAACAGGGACGATTCAACATGAGCAGCGATTTGAGCTGATATTTTAGCTCTTTAATCAGGAGCAACATTTTAAACGAGAGAGCAAGGTGGAGACCAGACCACTAGCGGCCTTGGAAGATCAGATATACTAGGCGGTTATACTGGCGATATACTGCTTTTTTTTTAAGATGCAGCTGTTTTAAGTCAGAGTGACCTAGAGTGGACGGAAAGTGTATTTTCGGTGTATCGCTCACATTAGCAGGGACGTGCAGAGAATGTTAGAGAGGCAGGGGCTGAAGTTTCTAAAAGGGCCTTTTGGTGAAAACATCGAAAATAGCAGACCTCCAAGCTCACAACGCGTCGCGACGCGTTGTGAGCTTGGAGGTCGGCTATTTTCGGTGCTCGATACCACACTGAACTAAGCATAATCAAGTCAATACTGGAGATGTGGCGTAACAGCAATGGATTTCTACACAGAGAGGGCAATTCTTTCAACATAAGACCCTTCATTCATGTTCAGGAGAGTTTGGACAAGGCAATTCTCTTGAACGCTGCCTTCAGGTATGGCATGGAAAGAGAGCATTTGCATTTCTTTCACCATAGTAAAAACTGCATTCATGGTCTGGAGAGGGCACTTTTTACAGACTGATAAAAGGGCAGGGACTCAAGCCCCCTTTGGTGTCTATGTGTGCACGTGCCTGGGGGGGGATCGAACCTGTGATCTTTCCATGGCAGAACGGCTGCTATTGCATGACCAACACTGGGCTCCTTTTGTCACCGTGGAGACCGGTCACTACGGAGCCTGTCGCCATGGAGACAGTGAGCTTTTTCCACAAACAAAGGCCATCAGAAATGTGGCGTTGGAGAGGCGTTCTGCTGCCACCTTGAAGTGAACTGTTGGGGAAAAGCACGTGAAATCTGTACGTGACAGGAACCTGTACGCGTGATGTGAGTGCGTGGGTGTTTGTGCATGCATGCGTGTTTGTGTTGCATGTGCGGCGTGTTTGTACGCGCATGCGTATGTGTGCATGCGTGGGTGTGCAGACATTCAGAGAACACTTGATGTGCTGCTGCTGCTGTACGTCTTTCAGGTTGTTTTGTGTTACTTTTTTCCCTCCGACATTCCAGAGAGCAGCGCTTTATGGATTCAGAGACTCGACCGTGTTGTTGTTGTGAGCCAGGAGAGAAGAAATAATGAACATTTCCCAGGGAATTCAACATTCCGTCAAGTTTTCTTTTTCTCCCAGAATTCAACATTCCGTCAAGTTTTTTTTTATAACTCTTGCGCTGCCCTAGAGCAATTCGAAAGGGCCAAATATAGTATACAACGGGTAGGTTTTATTTTTATTTTTTTTATTTTTTTATCTACAAACATTTATTCTTGTATAGTGTATTTTTCTTAACTCGTTACGACATAGGGGATTTCATAAAACTACCAGAACTGTTGCCAGAGCGGTTTCTGTATTTTTTACAAAACTAATCATGAAAGTTTAATTATTGTCATTTTACTGCTGTATTGAGACAAGAAATCTCTGAATCCTTGATCGGGCAGTATGTCCATATACATTATGTTGTTTTTGTAAACGAATGCCCAACTTCTTGGTGCAACGGTGTCGCACAACAACGCTTGTAGATCTGCCATGTTGTTGCTAGTTTTGAAACATATCGTTGCTATCGTTTCTTCATACTTGATCATACTGCAGCATCACCCCAAAGTATCAAAAGTAGAAGACCCACACGTTTGAAACTCGGCGTGAAGCGATGCGCTTTGAGCTTGTAGATCTGGTAGCCTGGCATGGCCAGACTAATATCACTGCGTAGAGCTCTTTTTTGCACCAGCAGATTCGTCTGGTTGCCAGGCTACAGATCTGCTACTTTTGCTCATTTTAAATTTGAATGCTGAAAAGTTGTGGACATGCAGGTTTCCTCCCGACAGAAACCATAATGAAAGTTTGTGACTAAATAATAACCAATAATCCGATACATTGATTCCACACAGGTTATTTATCTTTCCATTTCCTGAAAAGCAACAACAGTATTGGACTAGTTTTCGACTCGACAGCAGCGGTATAATAGTTGATGTGATTTGAAACTGGAACAGGCTAATGTCTCAAATACGTGACTATAATGTACATATTTTGTATTGTTTGTGTAATTGTTGGGATTGTTTTTGCACAAAGTTGGTTAAAACTCACTTTAAGCAGTGGTTCTCAAAGTGGGGTCCGGGGACCCCCAGGGGTCCTTGAGGGGGTTCCAGGTGTCCTTATGCAGCATTAGTTTAACCTTTTTAACCCTCGGCTGGTTGAAACCAGAGCATCGCCATGCGACACGTTGTGACCTCGTAGATCTGCATTTTAACAACAAATCTCGTGGTGAGTCCCTTGTCACGAAACATTGTCAGATGGGGGGGCCGCGGCCAAATGCAGGTTAATATGGGGGTCCTTGACACACTCTTAAAGGAGACAAGCTACTGTCTTCAACTGCTTCAAAAATAGTTACTCTGCAAAGCAAAACTTTTTTCCTACAGTTCTTGAAGAGAAGGTAGACGAGAGAGAATAGCATGACTCATACCTGTGACATGAAAGTCTGCACTAGAGCATACAAATATTGAACCATTTAAAGGGGGGTAGGTCACGCAAAAGTTAGTTTATGTCGCATTCCTGACTGATCTAATAATGAATTAATTAATTAATTGAATTAAGTAGGAGGCAAGTCTTGATAAGAGCAATACTACTACTATTTAAAATGATCACTTATAACCTGGACTGTAGTTGTTTCGGAGTTTCTTTGTGGGACCACAGTAATTGGATTTTATGGGTGAATTACCGTATAACTGCTACTCCGGGACAAACGTTGATATGTAAGCTATTTTCTGTGAAGATAATAGTTTAGAGGGGGGAAAAGTAGGGCCCCTAGTATTGACCCCTGGGGGATTCAGGTCATCTCAGTGTATAGGGTTTATGTGGTTAAATAGCAATACTGTGACGTTTCAATGACACAATTGATGGCATGTCAGCTCATCGGTCGTACAAGATATGTAAAAAAAGGATTTGCTCTTAAGTAAATATTGCACAAAAATGTATTTCGAGAAAACAGATAGAAAGAGTCGACGCTAAATTGACAGAAACATGGCCTGAGCTGCTATGGAAAATCCTGAGAAGAACCATATTAGTCTGTTTGTACATAAAGCACTGCTTTGTAATGATAGTTCCTCTAATACCACCATGTCTGTTCTAAAACACAGCACTCAACAGAGATTATTTGACTGTTTTTCTTTTGTTTTCGTTAGTTTTTTCTAATTACACTCTGGACTAAAGGTGAATAAAAAAAACACAATCTCCCATAAAAGTATCACTTGTTTTTGGAACTGTTTGTATTCGTTTTTTAATTTATTATTATTTGTATCGTTTTTTTTATAATTTTTTATTCACACCTTGGTTCGTCGGGAGTGGTTGAATAGCAAATGATGTGGTTTACATTTTCTCTGTCACTCTTTATTATAATATTCTCTATTTGTCAGGGACCTGGGTGTATTTGGACCCATATACTCAACTGAAAGTACACGCAGGAAACCAAGGTGGAGAATTAATGACGACCTTACTTAAACAACAGTTACTTAACACACACTCTAAGCATATACACAACATCTCATCACACACTGTAACTCGGTATAAACAAACAACAGTACAATGATCCAGTATTATTTTTGTAAATCAATGAGAACTCAGATTTATCCTTCTTCACTGTGAAATAAATATTTGTCTTTCATGTGTTGTATATTAGCCTTTAAGGGGCTTGTGTCGTTAAATCAAGGAATAGGAATAACAAACTGAAAACATATTGTTTTACTATATAAAGATGCCATTTTCAACTGCCCCCTTCAGTCATTTCATCCTGGCACCAGGCCTGGAAAGCATTAAGCAAAGAATCGCATGCACATGCATGCATTTAACCCCTGGCAGATATGCTGGCAATCTGTTGTGAGGTGTGGTTACAGGTTTGACCACTAGGTGGTGTCGTTGCCTTAATAATACTACAGTATGTTGTTGAAACAGCAATGTTGTTGAGAGAGCTAACACTTCATGACTAACTATGATACTGACCAATGTGACCATAATACTGACCTAGATATTGCCCATGATACTGACCATGATACTGACAGCCCTCCAACACAGCCTTGCCAACACTCCTGGATTTGGCAGGAGTCTCCTGGATTTTGACCCCATCTCCTTCCATGCTCCTGGATTGTCATTTCTCCTGGATTTCTCCTGGATTGGGGTATTTCCGTGTGGGGGTGCATGCAATCATACAGATATTGGCCTGTTCACTTACAATACGTGGTGAATATTAGTATAGATGGGTCTTAGATTGCTTCAGCAGTTATTAAATCAATTTCTGTACACGTTTTGCCTTTAATTGCTGAAATTCTATCCATCATTTTCCAATGCGAGTCAAGCAAGCCAAATAAATGTATCAAAATCACAAAATTCACCAGAACACAGGAGAATACGGTACATCTACTCAGGGACGGACTAACCCCAATATGATAATCTGTGGACCAAGAAAGCACCTGTAGACCTGTTTTTTTCCTCCTATTTCTATCATTCTAGCCTTGAAAAAAAAAAAGTAAATGTTAAATAAGAGATATTACAAGAGAGCCTGAGAGGTGGTATAGTGGTCTAATGAGTAGTTATTTGGCTCAGAGGTGCCATGTTCAAACCCCAGTCTTTCAATAGTTCAATGATGCACTACTTTAGAATGTGCAAACTATACATGTGTGACTCAAAATGTCTTTATAAATGCATTGGGCGGCCACATATTCTGAGTTATGGTAGCTCTGATGGAAAAGCTCTTGACTCATCACCAGAAGGTCATGGGATCAAGTCCCAGCAGTATTTAACACTGATGTCTTGATTTTTCCCTCCTTTAAATGTCCATCGTCATTGACAATGCATTGGGCGCTTAAAGTTAAATATTTCAAAAACTACACATTATTTCAAAGTAAAAATCTCAAGCATGCATGTCCACAGTAAGGTGGAATTTTTGAATTGTGAATCAAGTTGCTCAGTTAAAGTATGTAGGAACAGCGAGGTGCCAAAGTTTTAAGATTTAAGATTTAAAAGTTAAATATCTCAAAAACTACAAAACATTTCAAAGTAAAACGCTCAAGTATGTGTGTCCACAGTTAGGTGAATTATAAAAAGTATGAATGGAGTGTTTAGGTGAACGTGTTTTTTTTAGGCGCACAAATCTGCCATTGAGCCCCATGTTACTTTTCTGAATTTTGTAAAGACTATATCTCTAAAACCATAAAACATTTCAAATATTCATTTTCAGGCAAACATTTCCACAGTAAGCTCAACACGATAAAGTGTGAACGGTGTTTCTAGGTGTACGTTTGTAGCTCTAGTAGCTTGCCAAAGTTTGTACTTTTTCCATTGACAATGCATTGGGTGCTTAAAGTTAAATATTTCAAAAACTACAAATTATTTCAAAGTAAAAGTCTCAAGGCATGCAAGTCCACAGTAAGGTTCAATTTTAATGTGTGATTTTACTTTGAAATGTTTTGTAGTTTTGGAGATATTTAACTTTTAAAACTTAAATCTGAAAACTTTGGCACCTTGCTGTTGCTACATACTTTAACCGAACAACTTGATTCACAATTCAAAAAGTCCACCTTACTGTGAACATGTATTCTTGAGATTTTTACTTTGAAATAATTTGTAGTTTTTGAAATATTTAACTTTAAGCGCCCAATGCATTGTCAATGACAGTGGCCTTTTAAAGGAGAGATACATCAAACCATCATTGTCCATTGCTCAGATGCAGAGAAACTGACACTGGGAATTGATCCCACAACCTTCTGATGATGAGTCAAGATCTTTTTCAACAGAGCTACCATAACTCATAATACATGAGCACCCAATGCATTGATAAAGACATTTTGAGTTGCATGCATGTATACGTTTGCATAGAACATTCTAAAGTACTAGAAGCTGGGCCGCCCTTCGGGCGGCCCAGCGTCTAGTCGGCGACCTGGCCAACTCGGAACAATGTAAATAGGGAATGAATGCCCCGCCCTTTAATGCAAACCCCATTATACCTGTTTTCATAGGACCCGTTTTGACCATTTGTCTGCCTGTGTCCATTTTTGCCCATATATGGAGATATCTGTATCTGTCTGTCGGTGTCCATTTTATGTCCATATATGGAGATCACTGCAGTTATAGTTCTGGGTCCATTTTATGCCCATATATGCCCATATATGGAGATATCTGTCTATCTGCATCCATTTTATGCCCATATATGGAGATCTCTGTATCTGTCTGTCTGTGTCCCTTTTATGCCCGTATATGGAGATCTTTGTGATTCTGCATCCATTGTATGCCCATATATGCCATATATGGAGATATCTGTTTATCTGCGTCCATTTTATGCCCATATATGAGATTTCTGTCGCTTTTTCAAACAATCGTGGGTCGGGTCGGGTTGAGGCCGAGCACTGCACTACCTGCTGCGGTGGGGAACGCACGTGCCGAATTTGAAATAGGGAATGAATGCCCCACCCTTTAATGCAAACCCCATGAATGCCCCACCCTTTAATGCAAACCCCAATATACCTGTTGTCATAGGACCCGTTTTGACCATCTGTTTGTCTTTGTCCACTTATGCCCATATATGAAGATCTCTGCACACACAGTACCGGTTGCGGAAAACTCTGATGTCAGACTTTATGCCCATATCTGGAGAACGCGCGTGCCGGTGGGAAGAAGGGTTCTCGAGATACGCGGATTACATACATACATACACATTCACAGAGATTTTGTGTTGACTCATGTGGCGTACGTGATGTCAGAGCCTTTTATGAAGTGATGTCACAATGACTCAGCGCTTGCGCCGATTTCCTCCGGAACAGCCTGATGTCAACAATCAGCTCCGCATAAGGAGATTCCGAACGTTTCGCGCCGGTTTCGGAAAACCGCGAGTCGGGTCGGGTCGAGGCCTGGCACTGCACTCTGCACGGCGGCGGGGAACGCGCGTGCCGAATCTGAAGCCGGTGGGACGAACGGTTCTCGAGATACGCGGATTACAAACAAACAAACAAACAGACAGAGATTTGTCGCATTTATAGATAGATAGTGCATGATTGAACTACAGGTGCTTCATCATGGTTTAAAATCCAAGCTGGGTAGTGCGTGTCAGGAGGGTGGGCCCTAAAGAATTATCGGCCAGGGGCCCTCTCTGAGTTTAATCCGTCCCTGGCCTACTATAGGAGCGACGCATGCACCGATCAAAAATTATGTCACGTCAGAATCATGGCGAAACTGAAACACCTGAAAAAAAAGTGAGTCCGAAAATCAAATACCACAATTTACGTGTCTGCGGACAACATCGACGCTGATTGGTCGCTTCTTTCCTCGATGCCTCCATTCCTCCTCGGTGGAAAGCCTGTGCCATTTCTTCCGAGGAGGCAAAATTGGTGGATTTTTTCAACTTGGCCAGGTTTGAACGAGGAGTCGAGGATGCTGCGTTCAAACCTGACAGAGTGCATGGGTATGGACGGCTGGCCTGTCTGACCGTACACTGATTGTGTGCGACCCCCAGTGGACACAGAGGAATGCTAAATAAAAGCCTGGGTTTCCGAGGCTACTGTAGAAAAGACATTTATAGCCTATACAATGTCTTTGTGAATTCATGTGCTAGTAGGCCTTAATGTTCTGCTGTGAGGACGTACAGTAGGCCTACAGTAGGCTATAGGTGTCAGGTGAGGCAAGCCCGAGTAGCCTATTGTTATGCAAAGCAAGCAGGGGATTGAAGAAGTGTTATTGATCGCCGTTAGCTTTTTTTTGGGAGCGTTTAATAATAATAATACAAATAATAATAATAATCATTAAAAACAAATTGTAGGAAACATAACATTAGAGACCCATAATGTGACAGTGTGACCGACCCTCAAAAGGGTCGCGCCAACGCTTGGGATACAGTTTGGTCTAATTCTGTAATTAATTAAAGCAACAAAGTAGATTTATTTCAGGTAATTGTACTCTAAGTAAGTGTGTTAACATGTTCTAGGGGGAGTTGACCCCCAAACCCCGGTTGGGGAGTCGTAAACCCGATGTTTATAAAGTCTTAAGGCCCATTCCCACTGGGCCAGATAACAGATATCTGGAGATATTTCTCCAGATATTTTTCCATGCAAAGTGGATGGTAGATACAGATAAAAAAAAAGTCTACCACAGATATTTGCCACAGATACTTTTATCTGTGGCAAATCTTTTTTGTATCTGTATCTACCATCCACTTTGCATGGAAAAATATCTGGAGAAATATCTCCAGATATCTGTTATCTGGCCCAGTGGGAATGGGCCTTTAGTCTTGCGTGGCCAGACTGTTGCCTCCGCGATTTGGTCAAATGCTCCCGGCATACCTTCTTTTCTTGCTCAGTTTCACACTTTTTAAACATCGGGTTTACGACCCCCCAACATTATTTATGTGTCTCTTAATGTTGTGTTTCCTACAGTTTGTTTTTAATTATTATTATTATTATTATTATTATTGTGGGCTCGCCTATAAGGCGAGCACACTTTAGATATTGTCATTATTTATTTATCTATCAGGCAATCAGTAGACGGGATCTTCGGTTCCTTTCTACTCCTACATACTTAGTGAGAAAATGAAAATAAAAACATCAATGTGTTCAGTTTACAGTGGCGAAGTGTGCTATTATTTTTTATAGCAATCGGCCAAATGGTGGCGCTGTAGGAAGCCTTCGAAAGTGCGATCTTTGAACAGGTATAGCTCATGCTGTGTTATACATACAGCCATGAAACCTGTATACACTTATGCGTCTCCTCATGCCGAACAACTTTTTCCCTCTAACTTTTGACCTCTGACCTTTAGGTCTCCCACAATTCGGAATTATATGAAAAACAGTAAAAATCTATCTCCTCCTGGGATTTTCGCGTCAAGTGCACAAAACTTTTTTCACATGAACTTTGGACCAATACGGTCAGATTGATCAACCAGATTTTTTTTAAAGTGAAATATAATTTTTTAATAATTTAATCAATATTGCGGTTTTATGCAAATTATTCTTCGGCCTCTAAATCATACATGCAAAGGTACACGTTCATGGCATTTGGCAAAGATGTGGAGGGTTAGTCAAAGTATCACTGAAACCAATTTTATTCCAATCGGCCAAAGGGGGGCGCTATACGAAGCGTTTGAAAATTCAAACTTCAAACGGGCATAAGTCATGACTCGTTTCGTTTGAAGACATGCAACTTGTTATACGCGTGCTTTGACTCGAGCGGAAGACATCTGTGTCGTTGTTAAGTAAGCTCCGCCCTTCGATTTTCCGCCATTTTGAGCAGTTTGTAAAACGCGTAAACCCGCTTTTATTCTGGAATTTTCGCTCCACGTGCACAAAACTCTTTTTTACGTGAACTTTGGACCGATATCTAAAGATCTGTCAGATCGGATTTCTTTAAAATTGAAACATGCTTTTTTAAATAAATTCAATGAATATTGCAGTTTTATGCAAATTATTCTTCTGCCTCTAAATCATACATGCAAAGTAACATGTTCATGGCATTTGGCAAAGATGTAGAGTGTTAGTCCAAATATCACTAAAACCAATCTTACCCCAATTGGCCAAAGGGGGGCGCTATATCATTTTGAGCAGTTTGTGAAACGCTTAAACCCATTAGGATTTTTTTTTTTGCAATTTGCATGAAACATTCTACACACAATCTAAGGACCTTTATCTAATATGCCTATGAAGTGCACACACACAAAAAAATTAAAAATAATAATGAATATAGCTGCAAGCAGCGATAAAGTGGCCAAAGCCAAAAACACCTCAAATCATGAACACAGCCTGCAATGGGTGTGAAATCTTGCAAGCACATTCCCAATAGGTCAAGGAACAGATACCACCCTTCTTACATTGGCCTGTTATAGCGCCACCAGCGGGTCAACTTTTGCACAACACATTTTTCGAACAAAATGGACCAATCTTTGACGTCAGTAACGTCAAAGAGAGCACTGCCTGCGATCTTGACATTTTGTACTTTTATAGCCATTGTTTTCCGGCTTGAAGCGAGCCCACAATTGTTTCGAAGGAACAATATTTTTCTAGTTATATATAATATGATATTATATGTGATATGATGAAATGAATATCAATATCTAAATACTGTGTAAAGTTCAGTGGACTGAGTGAGTGAGGAAAAAAAATGCCCTTTTTTGCGACGGGGGAGGGGGGGGAGAGGCGCTCGATGCTTCAGCCCCCCGTGGACAAAACCAGGCGCCTCTGAATCGATGTATGTAGCCTTACTAGCCTACAGTAGTAGGCTACACGTAGCCTACATTTGGTAGACCTATACACATACACGAATGTACGGCGTATGTATTCTGTCCTCTGCCCACCAGGTGGCGACCGTCGCCGTCCAATCCTCATGCAAATGAAGTTGAAAGAGCGTATTTTCCGTGGTATTTTTTTCTTCAACTTTCAACTTCATTTGCAGAAGGATTGGACGCGACGGTCGCCACCTGGTGGGCAGACTCAGAGGACAGAATACATACATACTTCTGTCCTCTGCCCACCAGGTGGCGACCGACGCCGTACATTCGTGTATGTATAATGTATGTGCACATACATCGATTTGATGACTGAACCTGGCCGCACTAAAAAACAGCCGTTACCATGCCAACGGATGGACGCCGTAGGCGAAACACCTGGAAAAAGTGAGTCCCAAAATGAAATACCCAAGCAACCACCACACTCCTTCGCAATATTTTATGAATATCATGACATTTATCCATATGGTCCCAATTTACCAGGATTTGTTCCGCTTTCTGTTCTTCTTTTAAGTTATTCTTCTGGTAGGCCTATTTATTCTGCAAAGGAAAGATTCCCCATTAAAGCAGGTGGTATTTGAACTACCAACCCCTGGGTCTCATGCACAGTATCTCAACGTATTGAGCTATCTGCTAGTTGCTGTGTCATAATTGAATGACCGTCCGCCCTGAAACGAAAACCTCAAGCACCACTGATTATAACTCATTTTGTTTAATGCAATGGTCTCATATAGAGTTCTTATTTGCCTGACTGCGAGCGCCAGACATCTCACACTACGTTTCACACACACCACCCACCAGCAGGGGGTGGTGATGTGCGGACTGAAGTGTCAGGCTAAGTTCTTATAGGCCAATTATTGCCTTCAGTTAGTAAAGTTACATTCAAGCATTGAATAGTGGGAGGCGTGGGATTTGAACAAGGAATGGTTGCACATAAAGTCAGATGCTTAGCCCATTACACCACCACTTAGACACATTGTTCAGATTAATTTTAGTACTATTCATTTGTTAGTTAGTCTTCAATTATTACAATCAAATTAAACTGCTGATTTGAAAATGGAATCTAAGTGCTGTGAGGGTGATAATTAGACTACTACACCATTCAGTCACACATCTCTTAGAAATGATGAAGTGCAACGCCTATGTTAGCTTTTAATTGGTAAAATTAAACACCCCAGCATTGAACCACAGATTAACTAGGGTTTGAACCCAGGCCTCAACAATGAGAGTCCAATGCTTAGACCACCATACTATGCCTCAAACACACTTTGCTTAAGTCTGTTACTACTCTTGGAGTGTTCTTTAGTTTTTTTTAGTTTTTTTTAGACTTTCAATCATTGAACTGTAGAAGAACAGGGATTTGAACATCTCTGAGAGTCTGATAATAGATCAAGTGCTGTTGACCTCAAAACAGTTTTGTTGCAAGGAGACAAAGCATTGGTGTGGTTTGGGCTTTAGCGTTGTTGAAGAGTTATATTGTATGTTACCCTTACATTATTAAACTTAAGTTGAAAGACTCCATCAGTGAACTCCAGGAAGACTTTGAACATGGAATCTATGTGCATAGAGTCTGATGATTAGACCACCACACCATCACTATAACATTTTGCAAACGTGTCCTTTTATCTTACGCGTCAGTAAAGTTAAAATTCTGATCTCCTGGATTATCACAGTCCAATGTAGGCAGCCCTGCTCCAACACCACATCACTCATACATTCCTAACAGGTGAAATATTGCAATATTACTTACTGTATGTGCAATATGCTATGCTATGTTTGTAAACCTGGTCCATGCAAAATATTACTTTTCTCATCAACACACATTGCTGTCAGGTAGAAACATCCCTATTCTCCTTATTTTAAGTTATGTGTTTTTCAGTAAATCAACGCCCTACTTGATCATACTACAGCGTCACACAAAAGCAGCAAGAGTAGCAGATCCACACTCAAAACAAGGTGCTTCAAGCTTTCCCCACTTTTGCTATTTTTGAATTTGAATCCTGAAAAGTAACAGTTTTGGACAGGATTCCACCCAACAGAACAGAGAAAGTAAAAGTATCAATATACTGCAACAAAGAAATACTCTGTAACAAGTAAGTCTGGTAATCAAAATTTACATGAGTAAAAGTACAAAAGTATTGGTATCAAAATATGCTTAAAGTACCAAAAGTGCAAAGTACTCGGTCCCAACATCTTTTGAAAATAGCCGATCTTCAAGCTCTCAAATGGCTGAAATGTATACAGAGCTGAAGTGGTTAATATGTTTTGTAATGATTATCAAAATCTATAAAATAACTAGTATCTAATGTTGTCAAATAATTGTAGTGGAGTAAAAGTATAATATTTGCCTCTGAGATGTACATGGAGTACAAGTAAAAGTACTGACAATTGGGAACACTCCAGTAAAGTAAAAATTCCTCAAAATAGCACTTGAGTAGACCACTGCCCAGGGGTCTATTCTAGTAGCCTGGTTCAACCAGACAATATTCACGCTGCGAGAATATATCTTTCTCCCTTTGTTAACATGGTTGGGTAGATTTTAGCTGCCCTAGGCTACTACTCTAGGTCCCCTTCATTTTCCCACCTCACCAAATATCTCTGCTAAAAATAGCCACACGACAAGCTCTCCCCGCATTGTGTTGTGAGCGTCTTAGTAGTTATAATCTCTGAGAAGAACATGTGGAAATCACAACAGCAGCAAGTAAGGACACGAGACAGGCAATGTGCTCAGGCATTGTATATTTAAATTGAATTTATTGTATTGTTGCATCTACTAGCTTAAATTCCAAAGTATATTAAGTCACACCTGAAATATTTAAGACCAGACGGTGAGGAAAGAATCACACCCACTCTTTCAATGTTCAAGCCAGCATACACCAGACCTCTAATTGGCCAAAGAAAATCTAAATGGACCCTTACAGGTCTGTAACTCTGAGAGTGTACAAAGTTGTATACACTCGGAGTTATGGGGGCCCTTGAAATGAAAACGTTTGAGGACCACTGACTGGTCAAATAGTAGCGGCATTTGTGTATAGTTACATCTTGTTAGACTCAGCAGAGGGCTGTCTGAACCAACACAATCAGCCTTTTCATTGTCAGTCAACAAAAGTGTAGTAAATACACACACTGTAATGACTGTATATACATATACTGTGTATATATGCCACTCGTTGACCCAGGTTCAACGCATGTTCGCACACACGAAACCACACACACGCACGCCGTCTTCTACCTCACAATGCGAAGAGAAATGTTTAAATTTGGAACTGATATACAACTTCAAAGCCACATGTTAGAATTGCAACATTTCCGTGTGACTTTAGTAAAGCTTTAGAGAAGTTCACCTGAATTCTGTCTATATATCTGTCTATATATAAACACTGAAATACAAACACACGGGTCCCTATACAGAAATATCGTCCGAAAACGAGACAAGACTTTAGACATACATATTTACAAGGCATTTTGTCTGTGCTAAACGAAATAACTTAAGTAATTACAACAGTATAAGGACAGCTTAGAGAGAGGAAGCAAGGCGTTTAAGTGTTTCTTGGTTCTGGTATTGTTAACAGTCCTCTGGGGTTGTTTGAGACAGGAATGTGCAGTAACAGCAGCTCTTCAAGTGCTTTCACACTTTTCTGTGCCTTTAGCCCTGGTGCTGACGTAGGCCCAGCGCTAAGCCCCGTGGGCCCAAGAGGGAAAACAAAAACAAAACATCAAATGGGCATATTGTCGCTGTCGGGCAGAAACCTCTTATCTCCATAATCTAACTTCTTGTAAATGAATGCCCTACTAAGTGCTTGTAGATCTGCTACTTTTTACTTTTGTATCCTGAAAAGTAACAGTACTGGACATATGAGGTTTCTATCCGACAGGGATGATATCCAACTGGAGGGTCCCTTGAAATTAAAACGATACTGGAACCCCCCAATCGTCACTGTAATATCCTCAGTGTTAATTTAACTTGGAGAGTGCACAAATGAAAAAGAAAAAAGGCTTAGTTTAGACCGCAGGCAAAAACCATTCATTTCTCAATTAAATGTTATCTTAAGAACCCAATGTCTGAACGTAGCCAAAAAGGTTGTCAGTTCGAATGCCAAGACGCACCGTGTGTAATAGTCTGAGTACAGAGAAGGTGGATGAACCAGTTGATCTCAACCACTGTTGGCAAGGAGCCTGTGAGCAAGGCACTGAGCAGGGCAGCTCTCGCTGGTGCATGGTTCCAATACTAGTGGTCTGATGCAGGGGTTCTCAAGGTGGGGCCCAGGGACCCGCAGGGGTCCATTCGTTTCCATTTGTATGCTCTCAAGAGTTATGGGGGGCTTGAAATTCAACAGTTTAAGAATCTCTGGAGGTTAGAGAGAAGCTGATGTCCTGTAAACAAAAGGTCACAGGTTCTCACAACTGAGCTATCAAAATATCCTTCAGCAAGGCACTGAACACACCTCCTGTGTCTACACTCCAAGAAGACACAGGATAGGAAAGTCTTTGTTAAATATAATACTGAGTGAAGATTGCAGCAGCAGCAGGATCGGGACAGTGTTTTACATAACCCATACGACAGAGGCACGAGTGGGATTGCAGCCGCAATAATCCGGCATTATTGCTAAATGAAATGAGTCCTGCTCTTGAGTTAAAAGCACGCCAACCACAGTTCGATAGAGGATGAAGCAGGCCAACATGGGTCACTACTCACTAGCAGATGAACTCTCACCCTGATAACTGTCAAAAAATACAAACATGCGTCCATCAACATCATGTGTCTGTCTTGTGGAAGTGCTGTCGAGCAAAGCCATCGTACCCCAACTTGCTCACTCCATTGTGAGTGACAGTGGGTGGGGGGATGCAATGCTAATGATTCACGTTGCTGGTTAAGTGACCTCACAGTACTTGATGTTGCTTATCCATCTTCAACCGTGTCTTCGTAGAACTGGTCCCCTCGCTAATGCCAATTATAACACGGCACCATTTCTGTCTACTCACTCTGCGTCTCATTGGTGGGCTGTGGACAGTTCAGAGACCTGCCTGCCAATGACATCATCGATAGGGATCGATGTTGCTAACGAGCAACTACAGCCTTTCTCTCTTCCTGGAAAGTTAGCGTGTTGAAATAGAAACCGTTTGCATTAAAAAAGAAAACAAATAAAAATAAAAAAAAGGTTGAAATCTACCGATGATGTCACTGGTAGGCGGGTTTCTGATTCTGATCTGTCAATCATATGAAGATAGGTTGACAATGGGTCAAAGTGGTCCTTTATCCATTGCGCCCTATTTTCCAAAATGTTCCAAACCGGTCAAAAAATGTCCAAATCGCCTGTGACGCCAGTGTTAATAAAGTGGTTAAAGGACAACTTGTTTTTTTTACAACAAGGGTTCATATTTTAGATTGTAATTAGAGAAAAGAAAAGATGAGTGTTAAAATGTTTTCATTTACTGCTTTCTATTGTTTTAGCGATTTTAGTATTTTGATTTCAGTGGGTGGGGTCATGCGTACAAGTGGCTAAAAATGACATGTAAAAAATACATATTTAGCCACTTGCGTGCATGCCCCCACCCTGGGGGCAAGCATGCAAATCAAAATCGTTGAAATCACTAAAACGATAGAAAGAAGTAAATGAAAACATTTAAACACACAAAATATGAACCCTTGTTGTAAATAACCAAAGTTGTCCTTTAATAAGGCAAAAACAAAGCGGGAGAGATCTTCTTATAAACGTTTTTAAAATATATAAATATGTAGAATTTAAGTTCTCAGTGACTCAGCAGCCTCAGGCGGGACAGGAACCCTCCCAGGATGGAGGAGTGGGCGTGTCCCGAGGAGGAGGAGGTGGGCTTAGAAGCGGCAGTGGGCGGAGACAGGGTGGGGGTGGTGGTGACGGCCTTCCCCCCCTGCATGCCCTTTTTGGTGTTCTGGTGCGCTGTTTCCTGGTAAGGGATGGTGGCGCTGTTGTGCAGGTCGGCGTTGATGAAACACTGGCTCCCTCGGATGTGGTCGACGCCGCGGGCCAGCCCGTGGCCGCCGTGGCGGGGGTCCCCCGCGCGGTACGGCAGGGGGAAGCAGGGGGGGGGACCATCGTCCTCGGCGATGGTGGTGGGGATCCGCTCGTTGCTCAGGTATCTGTAGAGGGCGTCCTGACCTGGAGGGGAGGAGAGGAGGAGGAGAGTCAGAAAACGGAAAATTGTTTCGAGAGATGCTCGTTATGTTTGGATTGATTGATCGATTGATTGATCGATTGATTGATTGATTGATTGATTGATTGATTGAGAAGAATGCATATTGTCGTTGTCGGGTGGAAACCTTGTACTGTATGTCCAAAACCGCTTGTATTTATCGCTTTAAAAACGATTTAAAATAGTAAAAATAGCCGATCTACAAGCACAGAAGCACACGCCTCGCACCGTGAGTTTTGGACATATGAGGTTTCAACCCGACAGAGATGATAAAGTCTGCATCAGGTACTAAAAACAAACCCTGCAAAAATAAACTGTTAAATCTTAAACGTTCCACCTGACTTCAAAAACCCCAAAAAAGGTCAAGGATATCTTACACTAATTATATGAACTAGAAGCTGGGCCGCCCTTCGGGCGGCCCAGCGTCTAGTCGGCGACCTGGCCAACTCGGAACAATGTAAATAGAGAATGAATGCCCCGCCCTTTAATGCAAACCCCATTATACCTGTTTTCATAGGACCCGTTTTGACCATCTGTCTGCCTGTGTCCATTTATGCCCATATATGGAGATATCTGTATCTGTCTGTCTGTCTGTCGGCGTCCATTTTATGTCCATATATGGAGATCACTGCAGTTATAGTTCTGGGTCCATTTTATGCCCATATATGGAGATATCTGTCTATCTGCGTCCATTTTATGCCCATATATGGAGTATCTGTCTGTGCCTCCAACTGTGTTGCAGACACAGTGCCGGTTCCCCCTTTAATGCAAACCTCATTATACCTGTTGTCATAGGACCCGTTTTGAACATCTGTTTGCTTGTGTCCATTTATGCCCATATATGGAGATATCTGTATCTGTCTGTCTGCGTCCATTTTATGCCCATACTGTATATGGAGATCTTTGACCATCTGTTTGCCTCTGTCCATTTATGTCCATATATGGAGATATCTGTATCTGTCTGTCTGCAATCCATTTTATGCCCATATATGGGGGCATTCATTTTATGCCCATATATGGAGAACGCGCGTGCCCGTGGGACGAACGGTTCTCGAGATACGCGGATTACATACATACATACACACTCACAGAGATTTTTTGTTGACTCATGTGGCGTACGTGATGTCAGAGCCTTTTATGAAGTGATGTCACAATGAGTCAGAGCTTTCACCGATTTCCTCCGGAACAGCCTGATGTCAACAATCAACCCCGCATAAGGAGATTCCAAACGTTTCACGCCGGTTCGGGAAAACCGCGCGTCGGGTCGGTCGAGACCCGGCACTGCACTCCGTGCCGCGGCGGGGAACGCGCGTGCCGAATCTGAAGCCGGTGGGACGAACGGTTCTCGAGATACGCGGATTACAGACACACAGACAGACAGACAGACAGACACGCAGAGACTTCTCGCATTTATAGATAGATGAATACCCACAAAATACCAGATGATACAGTCATAATACTTTATCACACTTTCATTGCCGCTCAAATAGCATGGAGACCATGCTATCTAAGACAAACTACTTAAGAAAATAACTGAACAAAAAAACCTACACACCCTTACAGCCCAAGGTGAAGCCAGTAGCCAAGTGTTAACAAAGATAAAAAGCTAACGTTGTTAATTAGTCAGCAGAGGTGAGGAGTTAATGAACAACACGGTAACAATTCTAAGCATGCAGGCTGCAGTGGCTCCAGTTTGTCCAGCATGGTTAATGAGCCTGTGAAATGACCACAATGATAGCGGCTAGACTCGTGAGTCGTGACGCGTTGTGCACTAAATATAAATCCGGCATAATGGGCCGCCAAAATAAATGAAAGTAGACTAGACTAAAACATTTCAGATTACTAAAATATCGCCTAGAACTAAATGGAATTTTATTCAAAAGATTGTAAAAAAAAGACTGCAAAAGATTGCTGCTATTTGTAAAAATGCTGCTATTTGTAAAAAGAAAATCCTCATACCCTGTATTCTACATAATGACACTCTGTTTAACACAATGCTAACCTTCCAACTGTATATACTTTCCCCATTTTCTTAAATAGTTTTTTATTAGTTTGACACTTGCTTTGGCAATGTAAACAGTTGTCTCATGCCAATAAAGCTCCTTTGAATTGAATGACTAAAACTAAATCTAAACTTAATGTAAAAATTAACACTGCTCTGTTTGTGTGTGAGGAATGGATGACGTCTCGATTCCATTCAGCTCTGTGTTCCGTTCCGTAATTCTGTTTAGTTCATTCATTTTTACAGGAACTTCCATGATCTCCAATGTGTGCCAAACTCCTACTTCTGTTTTTTTCCCAGTACAGAATTTGCCTTGGGTACGTTGAACAAAATTGCATTCCGGAAAAGAGACCGCATTGCACTTTGTACAAGGAAAAAAACTGAAGACGCCATTTCATTCAATTCAGTTTGCTCGACTGTATTGATAACACAGGTAAAAGGAGGATCTATTGTGTATCACCCACAGTTCAATGGAAGCATGAACAGTATTATACAGTATTACACAGCCTGCTCACCTGTCCTTCCCTGGGCCAGCCAGGGTCTGGAGGACACGTCAGACAACACTGAGCCAGGGTTCACTGGCATGGACAGCGGACGAGGTTTACCTGCAAAGCAAACCGTTCAAATAAACACCTATTATTCCTTAAGGCCGGGAGTTGGGAGACTCGGGATGTTTGAGGTCACGGACACATTTTATTATGGGTTGTGACTCCTAATGAGTAAATATCCCCCCATTTTATTTCCATTTCCTACGTTAAACAAAAATTTCAAAACATTAAAAACATCACAACTTTTCATCAGTTAAAAAAGTATTCCAATACTTTTCAAAAGTATTTAATAAATGAATGAATAATTATATACATTTATAATAAAAATATACAAAGGTTTAAGAAGTAGTGAAGCACATCTACAAGCTTGTAGATCTGCTATTTTCACTAGTTTGGGTCCCCGGGCAAACATTTCTCCTTTGGGTCTTGAGCCAAAATGTTTGGGAACCACTACTTTTAGGTACACGTGTTTACTTACAGTACATTACAGTCTTGCGGTGTGTGCGTGCGTGCGTGCGTGCGTGCGTGCGTGCGCGCGCGTGCGTGTACCTCGTGTGGAGGCTCTCTGGCGGAGGCGTACAGGAGGCTGCAGCAGGAGGCAGTGTTCAGGAGGAGCGGCCTGCGCTGACACCTTGTGTTCGTAGTCGGCCACGGTGAACCTCCTCCTGCTGTCCTGGTCCCGGTAGGAGTTAGGAGACTTACACCTCAGCTTCACGCTGCCATGTGTGTTCCCATCCCTGGAGGGGACACCACCACACGGAGGAGAGAGAACATAGTTTAACATTTTTACCTCTTAAAACCCCAAAAATTCACGGGCGCCCACTGGCCTACCGGTCCAGGCGCATACTACATACTGTAGGCTCTGATGCCTGACAACGTGTTGCAGGTTTGAGTCACGATCCCGACGACCTTTGCTGCGTGTCACTCCCCATCTCTCTCCCCATTTCCTGTCAGTCTACTGTCCTATCAATAAAGGCATAAAAGCCCCAAAACAAACTTAAAAACATCAGAACGACATTACGTGGTTTTGACGTTACCAGGTTCTTACCGTGGAATGTAGGGTACGTTTGGAGGAGGAGGAAGGTACAGATCCAGGATGTTGGGTCTGTCTTTTTTGGCGTGAGCGTCTTCAGTGGGAGGGGCTTTGTGTAGACCTGGCGCACCCTGGTAGGACGAGACAGTACCACACAACACCCGTTATTGGCCAGTTGACTGATTTCACCTATCAATCAAACCTCTCTTTGTGATACACGGTAGGCCTATATTAATAAGATAATTAAGGACCCTTCCTACCCTCAGGGAAATGCTAAAGACCAGCCGCTTCAAAGACAGTTCCTTCCCTACAGCCATACGAACTCTGAACTCCCTCAGTACCCCACTCCCTCTCCCCCCTCACACTAACTAAATGGCTGTCTGTCTTGTTTTCTTGTTTCTATGTTTTATTGTTGGAAGTGGTAATGGTGTAAATGTCTGCATGCATGTATTTATGTCTTGATCCTTGTTTTGTCAGAGCCGCAACTAATTTCTGTACTGAAACTAAATACCACCATCCTGGTTGTGTGGCAGTAGACTTGTCACTTGTAATGTCATGATGTGTAATTATGTGGCAAACAGATTAACTTGATGTACTGATGGGTCACCAATAGCCTATAACCAGCTCAGTGGCCTTGTGGTTAAAGTGTCCTCGCTAAGACTGGGAGGTCGGGTCGATCCTATAAAAATGGGATCCAATGCCTCCCCTTGAACGGGTACATCAAGCTGCCCCACGTTACAGAAACAGGAGAAAGGCCTATGGGCCTCATGGCTCGGCTAAGCGAAAGATATTTTTATGAATAGTGAAACGGAAGGTTCCTGCGGTTAAATCCCCAGTGTTACTGTCGAAGTGTCCTTGAGCAAAGACACTGAACTACCGATGAGCAGGTTCAACTGGTTGTTGGTGCCTTGCGTGGTTTCCACCGCCATCGCAGTGTGAATGTACAGTAATGCACACTGTAAAGTGCTTTGGATACATGCTCAATAGAAATGCCATTTACCATTTCTATCAGAAGCAGAATTGTTGTTGACGTCAAATGTTTTCATAAAAGAGGAAGTACAACAATGCTTCTAAAAAAAAGACCTTGTCTTGCTCAAGGGCATTAGAGAGTAGAAGAGCATTCCTCAGTAACTTCCTCCCTCCAGACATAAGAACCACAATGCTTCCATTAATACTTAGCATCAAGCTATGAAGTTCCATTTCATTGCTGTCGGGTGGAAACCTTGTAAAATAAAATAAAAGTGTTCTGGGTTCCAATGACACCAAGGCAGTTGTTATTTAGGCACACGCACTTTATACTTTTCATTGGTTAAATATTTACGAGCTCACAGGGCTTGTTGATTGGCAATTTTCGCTACTTTTTGGCTATTGTCAGTAGGCTATTAGTATATTGTGGCTGTCGGGTAGAAACCTCGCTATAAGTGATCATACTACAGCATCACACAAAGGCATCAAAAGTAGCAGATCCACAAGCTCCAAGAGTGGCCTGAAGTGGCACGCTTTGAGCTTGTAGATCTGCTACTTTTGCAGTTTTTGAATTTGAATCACGAAAATGAACAGTTTTGGACCGTTTTCCACCCAACATAAAAAGTTGAAACATGGAGATAGAAGGTTTCTGCCTGACACCAGTGATTTGGTGAAGTGAAAGCAGACAGACAGAAAGGCAGACGGTATCTCACTGACCACATGAGAGGCTCTCAGCTCTCTCTCCCCCCATAAAGCCTGCTTAATGCCACCATCGGGACATACTTTGACATACAATGGTATGAGGTGTGTGTGCGTGTGTGTGTGTGTGTGTGTGTGTGTGTGTGTGTGTGTGTGTGTGTGTGTGTGTGTGTGTGTGTGTGTGTGTGTGCTCGCGCACGTGTACATGTGCTCAGAAATGACCCGAGAACTGCACAGATGACCTACCACCTTTGGAGATTACTGAAGATTAGGGAGTCGTCCCCCCCTCCCACCACCACACACAGCGGGATCTGTGTGTGTGTGTGTGTGTGTGTGTGTGTGTGTGTGTGTGTGTGTGTGTGTGTGTGCGTGCGTGCGTGCGTGCGTGCGTGCGTGCGTGCGTGCGTGCGTGCGTGCGTGCGTGCGTGCGTGCGTGCGTGCGGTGACATTTTAGGGGGGCATTCATTTCAGCCTATCTTCCCCTAAACACACATCCTGCATTTCTTCCTAAAACAAACACACACCCAACTCCGACTGGCTGAATTCACCATTGTCTCATTGTCTTTAACACGTCGTCTCTGCTGGGTGGGAAAACCTCACATGTCCCAAAACGGTATCTTTTCAGGATTCAAATTAAAAAAGCATCAAAAGTAGCAGATCTACAAACTCGAAGAGCGGCGCGAGTGGATCAGCTACTTTTGATACTTTTGTGCGACGCTGTAGTATGATCAAGTAGGCAGTAGGGTGTTAATTTAGGGAGAAAAAAAATACAAAAAAGGTAGGAAATGGAGATAAGAGGTTTCTGCCCCCCGACAGCAACGATATGAGTCACCTTCAGGCACGTGCACACATAGACATCAAAAGGGTCTTGAGCCCCTGCCCTTTTATCCATCTGTAAAAAAAGTGCCCTCTCCAGACCATGAATGCAGTTTTTACTATGGTGAAATAAATGCAAATGCCCTCTTTCCATGCCATACCTGAAGGCAGCATTCAAGAGAATTGCCTTGTCCAAACTTTCCTGAACTTGAATGCAGCATCTTAATGTTGAAAGAATTGCCCTCTCTGTGTAAAAATCAAGCTGCGACGCGTTGTGAGCTTGGAGGTCGTCTATTTTCGATATTTTCAGCCCCTGCATCTCTAACATTCTCTGCACGTCCCTGGTCACCTTCTATGGGTGTCTGACGTCGGTGGAGGACACTCAGGACAGTGGTGGAAGACGCAGTTTTACTTCAGTAAAAGTAGCAATACCACAACGTAGAAATACTATACTCTGTCACAAGTGAAAGTCCTGTATTACTTGAGTAAAAGTACAAATATATTTAGTACAAAAGTTAAAAAGACTCAATGTGCCGGATGTCCCATTAAAGACTTTTGCAAAAGTATAAAATAGTACTTATGTGCTTTTTGCAACACAAATCTAAAATTCAAATAATTGCAGTGTAGTAAAAAGTACAACATTTGCACTACTGATATGTAGTGGAGTAGGAGCACTGTATAAAGCATAGAAAAATAGCAATACTCAAGTAAAGTAAAAGTACCATAAAGTCGTACTCCACACAATACAGTACTTTAGTTACTTTTTTACCACATGAGTCACTACAGTTTAGACGTCTGTCGTCGGTGGAGAGAGGGTGAGGTTCATGTTTAAACGCTGTCTTCATGTTCTTCCAACAAGAAGGAAGAAGGGGTCCATTGTTCAGACAACCGCCCCCCCCATCCTCACCAAAACCCCACACCCACCCACCGAGACTGACAAAACCTAGCGGCATTCTGGGTATGCCGAGGAAGGCCTGTTGTTTCTAATTAAAGACGTGCGTCCCAAACAGAAAGGGCCTCGGCAGAACAAACAGCAGACGTGAATTGAAAGACTCCAGCTTTTAGCCACTTAATTGTCAGACGTGAATTGAAAGCCTCCATGGTTTTAGCCTCTATTTATCCAAGGAAGTGTTGTGTGCTGTGGGCATGGATGGCGTGCCGTGATGTCCTAACATAGGAACAACCTCATCAATCATGACGCCCTAGACATACAAGGGATTTGTGCCATGGCAAGAGATCATTGTGAGAAGAGGACAACTCTTGTCCTATAGTTAACTTAACTCTAACTTGTGGCAATTATTTCTTGGCATTCATATAATCCTCTAAAACAGGGGTCTTCAACAGGGGTTCCGGGACCCATGAGGTCATTTATTTTGACATGATCATAATGGTTGCTGTCGGACAGAAACCTAGTATCTCTGTGTTAAAACTTTTTAAAGAATTAATGTACTACTTCATCATAGTAAATATCACACAAAAGTGTGACAAAATGCAACACCTTGTGAGCTTGTAGATCTGCTATTTCTGCTGAATATTCCCACAGAATATGGATGCTGGGGTGTACCTGTACCCAGAATATCGTCGTTGTCGGGTGAAAACCTTGTATGTCCAAAACGTTCGTTTTTCATTTATCATTTTAAAAATGATTATTTTGAACTAGTGAAAACAGCCGATCTACAAGCACACAACGCCTCGCACCGCGAGGCGTTGTGAGCTACGAGTTACGAGGTTTCCACCCGACAACGATGATATGGATGCTGGGGTGTACCTGAACCCAGAATAGGGATGCTATATGTGTACCTGTACGAGCGGGGGTCTCCAGCGCATGTTCTTCAGGGGGGCGGGGGCAAAGCTGCAGGACATCCCAGAGGGGCGTTTCTTCACCACCAGGACCACCTCCCCAGGCCCCGCCTTCAACTTCCCCACCAGGTGCTTCAGCTGCCAGCCCACCTGGACCAATCACAGCACAGAATAACCTCTATGTCATCACCACCACCAATAATAATGTACCTACTGTATACACTGTCAGAAACGTGTTCAAATTAGAGCCGTTTCACATAATTGGATAAAATTATTTGGTGTCAACTCTTCCATACTTTTCTGACACAGCAAAGAAATAGAAATGCCAGAGAAACGTCTTGAACAAAGAAAATAAATAAACGTGCGTAAGTGCGTGCGTGTATGTCACATACCACAGTCTGTTTGTTGACTTGTATCACCTCATCTCCTGCATGGATCCTCTGGGTTCTGTCTGCTGGAGACTAAACAACACACACACAGGTTATGGATTGCAGTTTTGATTTACATTACAGGTCTCCGCCAGGTCAGGTAGGTTATTGTGGGCCAGCAATGTTAAAAATGCTTAAATGTGTTTCCATCTTTATTACTAAGCGGGAGAGATGCGGAAACCCGTTAGTGAAGAAACACTCTACAGCAACAATTACTATGGGAACACAGAGCTATTTAACGCTTATTTGAACAAAAACCTATCGTACAGTGTACACCCGTTTCAAGTTTTATGTAGTAATTTGTTTGAAACCATATTAAAACTCTGGTGCCCTCACATTTTCTGTGGTTCCTGTGATGACATGTAGTCCATCATATGTTGATTTGATGTACATCCCCTGGAAGAGAAAGAAACATCATCTTATCATTTCATCTGAAAAGTTCTCATCTCAATTCAATTATATCTCAATCTCAACTATTAAACTGGTTTAGATGGGTTTTTGCTTAGTATTTACCCTTTTATTTCCAAGTTCTTTATCTTGATAAAACGCAACTCTGGGTGTCTTGAAAAAAGCTATGTAAATGTCATGTATTATCATGATCAAGTCCTTTTTGAAGTATGTTCGCCTATTATGTTGTTAATGTGGGTCAAAGTGAAATAAAAGACAGTGAAGTCTGTGTGTGTGTGCGTGCGTGCGTGCATGCGTGCGTGCGTGCGTGCGTGCGTGCGTGTGCGTGCGTGCTCAGTGCTCACCAGTCCCTCTCCAGGCTTGACGTTGGTGATGTGAACTTCCTCCAGGCAGGACACCTGACTCTTCAAAGGGTCAGAGGTCACGCGCACTGTCTGCTCACAGACACCGTTCAGGGCCCGTGACTGCACACACAAACACACATACAATCATGTTCATTGACCAAATATCTTCCAACACGAAAATATCCCAAGCGAAGTGAAATGCTTTTATTTGTAATTGTATTGTTGTGTAACACCACAACACATGCTGAGAAAAGAAATTGAAATGAAATTATTAATATCTAATGACATTTCCTGTGCTCACATGCACAGATCTCAATGCTATGAACTGTTCAAACTAACACAATATGACCAAAACCAAATGCTCTAAAGCCCTCTTTGAAATTGTCAAGTCAAAATAACATGATCACAGCCATAATGCAGCCATCTTATAATGAGCATCGGTGAGGACCAATTACATGAAGAGAGGTTGGGAATAATAGGGGTCCTTTAATGTAATTTTGAACCAAACCAACAGTATTAACAGAGTTCTGGTCCAGACCAGGGCTTGGGTCTGCTCCCTTTTCCCCCCTCTACACCAAAATCTCTCACCGAGATAGACAATGGACATGCTCACAAAGCTTATAGATCTGCTGTTTTTGAAAATATTGTCAAACTTTCACCTAATAAAAATGGCCAGAAATAGGGACGTCAGGTTGACGGTGGTTTAAAGGAAGTTGTGGGTGGGTTAAAAGAACCCTCACAGGAAGTGTTACCTAACAGAGGATGTGGATAGATGGGCTTCTGTGAAAGCCACATGACAGCACCACACGCACACGCACACGCACACGCACACACAGCACATACAGTATGACAGGAAAGAGGAAGTGCGTGTTTGTGTTTACGGTAAATGTGCGTGTGTTCTCACGTGTTCGCAACCCAATGTGTCTGTGGAGAGTTTGCACGTGCGTGTGGTGTGCGTGTTATTTCTTTGTTGGCTGTTTTTAAAAATATCTTGCTTGTGTCAGCTTGTGTGTGTGTGTGTGTGTGTGTGTGTGTGTGTGTGTGTGTGTGTGTGTGTGTGTGTGTGTGTGTGTGTGCGCGTGCGTGCGTGCGATTAGAATCTCTGGGTTGTCTAAAAACTAGAGACGATAAAGAAGCAAAAACAAGACACTTACGACTTCCATGATCTTCTCCTCCATCTCGTAAACAGTGCAGTCCTGCAATGAAACAAACACACAGACGATATCACAAAACTGTGGGTTGAAACATCATGCGTGTCACAAATCTGTGGGTTTCAATCTGAACTGATCGACTGTGACGCATTTCAGCAAGATCCGACACTGTCATACCAACAAGAGTATAAATGAGGCTCAACTGTCGAGAAAGATGGGAGATCTTTTCACAGCCTATCTGGGAGCACATCTCTGAAGCGAAGCAAAATGGTAAACAGAGACACAATAACAAACAGTGGCTTAAACAGCTCTCTGATAAAACCAAAACCCGAACGGCGGAATGCGGGCGTCTCTCCCACAGATAGCCCAGGATTCCACCAGCGGTTTGCGCTGGTGGAGGCATTTCACAGTTGTTTTCCCCCTTTACAGCCTGTACTGTAATTAGTTAATCTATTGCAGGCCTAGACCACTTTGGCTCTAATGTAGCCTGACAGCGCATCATGGGTTCGAGTCCCGCTCCTGACGATCTTTGCTGTGTGTCTCTAGACTGGGGCCAGCCTATATACAATGCAACTAACTAGTAACTGCGTATAGATGTTTTAACCATAGGTTTTAACATGTGTGGGGATGAAGTCTAGCTCCAGCTAGGCTAGTGTGTCTCTCCCCATTTCTCTTATCCGGTTTCCTGTCCATGTCCACTGTACACTATCGTTTAAAGGCAGAAAAGCCCCAAAAAATTTAAATTTGATTGCAAATGCTTTGTTTTGAATTCCTTAACCATTTAAGCCCTAAACTTTGCGGTGCGTATGATGAGAAAATGGCAGATCTACAACCTCACAAACATGTCGCAATTTTTTTTTACATGCTAATGTACTAAATATCATGTACATACTGTATCCACTGCCACATGTGGTATCTGTATCGTTGCTGTCGGGCAGAAGCGTCTTATCATCATATTCTGAATGTGTGTGTTTTTTCATAAATGAATTAAACTCCAGCGTCACACAAACACATCAAAAGTAGCTGTTTTTGAATTTGAATCCTGAAAAGTAACAGTTTAGTATCAGGTTTCCACCTGACAGAGACAATATTATACTCTGTCAGGTTATATATTTATCAATTGAACCATTTTTCTTGCGAGGACGAGGTGAATTGTCCTCACAATGTCTATTCCTCAAATTATGCTGTACTTGTGGGGACATTAAGGTTCTCACAAATATAGTAATGCAAGTTCACTAAACACACACACACACACACACACACACACACACACACACACACACACACACACACACACACACACACACACACACACACACACACACACACACACACACACACACACACACACACACACACACACACACACAATATGAGTCACAGTCCCTGATGGACTGCCTGTAGTAGTGTACATGTTAAGATCCAGTGACAGGTGTTGAGGGTCATCACTCAGTGAGGTGTGTCAGTTTTGTTTGGGTTTCCACAGCTCGTGCTGGTGTGTGTTGTTGTGACATGCGTGCTGACTTGGTTGCCACTGATACTCTATGTGCGGTGTTGTGGAACATGACTAAACTGTCAACTCCCCCCCATTGGATCAGTGGGACTACAGTACATACAGTACAGCACACACACTGAGGGCTCATGATGCCACAGGTTTGAATCCGGCGTACGGTATGATGCTTCCCTTTCATCATTCTCTGTATTTTAACCCTCTCTACTCTATACAGTGTCTCTCTTCATTTCCTATTTTTGTAATTATTATTTAAACAGATGTTCTTTTCTTTCTTTTTTTTCAGAAATTGAAAAATAATTCTAATATTCTTTAGAGATTTAGTGTACATGGAGGGAAAAAAAGCACCAAAAGACAGTGCAACTCAGGTTCGTTTTACTATGTCTAGAGCAGTAGTTCTCAATCTTTTTTTGGCTGGATTACCCCCTTATACTGATTCCTGAAGTACCCCCTTCCCCAGGCTGCAGAAAAATTAACATCAAAAGTCCAGTTCCAATGCCAATACGTTAAAAATGAAACAGCATAATGGAAACCAAACATTGCTTTCTATTCAATAACTGTTACCACTAGTCAAGTTATGGATGTAATTTGGTTTAGAAATGTACAGATGAGCAGGTTCACACAAACTCTGTCAATGTATTATCATTAAACATAACAGTAAATAGTATATTCACATTTTTTAATTTTTCTCAAGAACCCCTGCTGTACACATGCGTACACCCATTTGAGAAACACTGGTCTAGAGGGTATAAGTGATTGAACTGAAGTGATATTGATAAATTCCAAATATAATTATTCTGCGGCACACCTGGACTTGCGTCACTGCACCCTTTCACTTTGAGAAAACCTGCAGTGTCATCTCACTCCCTGTAGGTCAAGGGAGAACCTCTGCCCTGAATTTCTCAAAATCGGCCATATAACAAGGCTATTCACATTTTGGCTCTTCCTACACATGGAGGCCACACACAGATTGTGTTCCGAACTCATATGATCTTTGTGAAGGTGTAAAAGCAGTGAGACGTGGCTGACCTTCTGTACGGTGGAGGTGAGTTCCAGGCACAGCTGAATGATGCTGTTCTTGGTTCCAGAGAAGTCGCTGATGCCCGTCAGAGGAGTCCTGATGCACGCACGCACGCACGCACACACACACACAAACACAGAATATACCATCAGTCACTTCCTCTTCAACTCCACAAAACCACTGTACAAGTCATGGTGGAGATTCCCCACAATAACGTCAACTTTTAATGTTTTGTCCGTCACTTAACCTATAAAACCTGAGGTGAGGTCGATTCTGCAAATCAAATTCTTCTACATCAGTATCTCTTACCCTTTGAAGATTTCGCGACACAAAGTGATGCGCTGTGAGCTTGTATATCTGCTACCACCACAACTAGGTGACGTCGGGCTTCTGCGCGACACAGTTCTCTGATTGACGCATGATTACATTTTCAGGCCACGAAGCAGCCTTAAAATCTAGCTGTGTGGCCTTCACATCTAGAAATGTAAATCTGCAAAGCAGCAAGTAACTAAGAGCTGTCATATAACTGTACCTGTAGTTAGGGCTGTCACAATTATGTCATTTTAGTTGTGTATTTGTCGTTGACAATTACATTTCTGTTTGGCTTTTAGGCTTTGAAGTTGCACATGGCAATCATGACACATAACTTAAATATACAAAGAAATTACTGACATATTTGACAATTTTATACTTAAAAAATAACTTTGATAGTGGAAATAGCTGATCTACAAGCTCACAACGGGTCGCATCGCGACGCGTTGTGAGCTTTTAGATCTGCTATTTCCACTACTTTTTGAAAGTGTTTGTAACTATATTAACATTTCTCAAATAATTGCGATTAGACAATTATGTAATAATTGTGACAGCCCTACCTCTGTAGTAGAGTAAAAAGTGAAATATTTGCCTCTGAGACATAGTGGAGTAGAGGTTTAAAGTACTATTTCCACCACTACCACGGATTACAGTAAGAGAAATGCCTGCAATAAATGATGTCATGTGTTGAAAGAAACGACAGCTGCAGTGATCTGACAATGTATGTTGTTATGTTGTCGGGCAGAAACCTCTTATCTCCATATTCTACCTTTTTAGTGTTTTTTAGTAAATCAATGCCCTACTTGATCAAAAGCAGCAGATCCGCAAGCTCGAAACGAAGCAACGCTCTTTGAGCTTATAGATCTGCTTCTCTTGCTACTTTTGAATTCTGAAAAGTAACAGTTTTGGACCTTTTTTATTTTGTTTCCACCCGACACAGAGACGATTTGTTGTGATTTCACACTGCCACGCTCTTCGGAATGCATTTCAGGTCCATGCAAGCCAAAGAGTTACACAATACTGCCAAAATTGGCAGAATAAGTGCATGGCCACCCATCTACTATAAACAAATGTACAGTAATGTTATCATGTTGATGTGTGAGAGACACTCTTCAAAATGTCCTTGCGTTATGTTGACAGTGACACGTGTCGTCCTGCAGCTGCATTGTTTCGTATTGCACTGGTTCTCCAAAGTGGGGTTTGGGGACTCCCAGGGGTCCTAGAGGGGGTTCCAGTTGTGACGCGAGAGTGCTCAGTGCACACTAGCCAACACCAACTTGGAATTCCTAAATCGCAGCCCTCTCCACCCTCGCTGTCTATACTGTAGCATCTGTACATAATAGTGTTTTATACTTGTGATGATATTGAATGTGTTTTGATGCTACTTTACATGTCGATGAATTGAATATCAATGTTTTTTTTTATTTGAGAGCATCAGGAGGGGTGGAATGCGTTTCATACTCAGACAGGCTGGGATCATACTGGAACTATTGTCACTGTCGGTTGGAAACCTTGTATGTCCAAAACTGTTACTTTTTAGGAAATGGGGAGAAAAATAACCTGTGTTCCCATGGATCCAAAGTAATTATTAGCCTGACGGGTTCATTTGGTTCCATTTGTACACTGTCAGAGTTAAGGGGAGACCTTGAAATGAGAAAGTTTGAGAAACACTGGGTTAGACTATGGAGTTGAGAGGTTTGTGCATGAAGACCTTGGGACGTCCTGAAGACAGATGGAATGTGAGGAGGACTGAGGACAGCTGTAAAACCACTGCTTTTAAAGCAGCCTGACAGGAAGACACCCGTTAACAACACTGTTAACGTCCTCATCACCTGAATTCCTCACTGACAGTTAAAGTGAAGAATGCCTCACTGTCCCTCGGTGTGTGTGTGTGTGTGTGTGAGAGTGTGTGTGTTTGCACGCGTGTGTAGCAGATACCCTGGAAAGTCACAGTTTGGGATATGAGGTTTCCACCAGTGTTGTTTTTGACAACAAATTTTGATATAATTTTGTCATAATTTAGTCACCTGAAACGTCTTAGTTTTAGTCAAATTTTAGTCGACTAAATATCATAAGATTTTATGGTGACTAAATCTACAGTTGATTTAGTCAACTAAAATGTATTTTTGGCAGGCCTTAATGGCATCATAATGACTGATTTTACACTTGATTGCGTGCTGAAAATAGCCGATCTACAAACTCGTAGATCTGCTATTTTCAGCGCACAACACCTGAGAGCAACCAAACATAAAATGACTGTCTTCTCCACTAGTCCCTCCTTAACATTTTAGTCTGTTTTTATTTTGTTGACGAAATGTCAATATATTTAGTCTTAGTTTTAGTCATCACAGTTTTGTTTTCATTTAGTTTTTATTTAGTTTTCATCAGTGAAAAAAACATTTTTCGTCATAGTTTTAATCGACTTAATCAACACTGGTTTCCACCCGACAAAGAAGATATATTCATCTATCTATAAATGCGAGAAGTCTCTGCGTGTGTGTTTGTAATCCGTGTATCTCGAGAACCGTTCGTCCCACCGGCTTCAGATTCGGCACGCGCGCTCCCCGCCGCGGCACGGAGTGCAGTGCCGGGCCTCGACCCGTCCCGACGCGCGGTTTTCCCTAACCGGCGCGAAACGTTCGGAATCTCCTTATGCGGGGCTGATTGTTGACATCAGGCTGTTCCGGAGGAAATCGGCGCAAAATCGGTCATTGTGACATCACTGCAGTGCCGGGCGCAAGCGCTGACTCATTGTGACATCACTGCAGTGCCGGGCCTTGCCTCGACCCGACAGATATCTCCGTATATGGGCATAAGACTGAGAACTCCATATATGGGCATATGGGCAGATACAGAGATCTCCATACAGTATATGGGCATACATAGACAGATATCTCCGTATATAGGCATAAAAGGGACACAGACCCTAGACCCGACAGATATCTCCGTATACTGAGAACTCCATATATGGGCATCTTGCCTCGACCCGACAGATATCTCCGTATATGGGCATAAGACTGAGAACTGCGATCGGTGCAAGCGCTGAAATCGGTGCAAGCGCTGACTCATTGTGAGATTTGTGACATCACCTCATAAAAGGCTCTGACATCACGTACGCCACATGAGTCAACAAAAAATCTCTGTGAGTGTGTATGTATGTATGTAATCCGCGTATCTCGAGAACCGTTCGTCCCACCGGCACGCGCGTTCTCCATATATGGGATAAAATGAATGCCCGTATGCGGAGCTGATGTCTGACATCAGAGTTTTCCACAACCGGTACTGTGTGTCCAGAGATCTTCATATATGGGCATAAGTGGACAAAGACAAACAGATGGTCAAAACGAGTCCTATGACAACAGGTATATTGGGGTTTGCATTAAAGGGTGGGGCATTCATGGGGTTTGCATTAAAGGGTGGGGCATTCATTCCCTATTTCAAATTCGGCACGCGCGTTCCCCACCGCAGCAGGTAGTGCAGTGCTCGGCCTCGACCCGACCCGATACACGATTTTCTGTAACCAGCACGAAAGGTTCGGATTCTGATGTCTGACATCAGGATTTTCCGGAACTGACACTGTGTCTGCATAGATCTCCATATATGGGCATAAAATGGATGCAGACAGACAGATACAGATATCTCCATAAATGGGCATAAATGGACACAGGCAAACAGATGGTCAAAGATCTCCATATATGGGCATAAAGTGGACGCAGACAGACAGATACAGATATCTCCATATATGGCATAAATGGACACAGGCAAACAGATGGTCAAAACGGGTCCTATGACAACAGGTATAATGGGGTTTGCATTAAGTTTGTCTCCTCCTCCATCTGTTTGTCTGTGTCCCTTTATTCCCATTATGGAGATCTCTGTATCTGTCTGTGCCTCCGACTGTGTTGCAGACACAGTGCCGGTTCCCCCTTTAACACTTGGGGAGCCAAACGCGTTCAGGGACGAGTTATGGCCACTAGATGTCACCCTGCCACAGGAAGTTATATCGTCGAGGGACGAGTCAACAAATAGTTAACTTTTCGAGACCGCAGCTTCCCTTTGCATGCCCTGAATCCATTACGTCACCCAGCCAGGGCAGGAAGCCCCCTGTCTCTCCCCACACGGAAGGATTTTACATGGCTTTAGATTCTACTTTGAAACATAAGAACGGCTTTATCTGAGAATGAGGTAAAAACAGCCCCATGGAGGCAGAGAGCTGATTGTTTTCACGGCGACACTTTACCGCGAATTTACCGCGATTTTTTTACCGCGAGTTTCGCGAGCGTTTGTAAACAAATGGAGTACCTCCTCAATCTTCTCTGGACACGCACGTGCACACGCACGAAGCTTGCGGGGCTCATCAAAACATAACGTAAGTCAATGGTGGCACCAGCAACAGCTATAAATGTTATAAACCTTGGCCGCCCATGTGTTAATGCAAACCCCATTATACCTATTGTCATAGGACCCGTTTTGACCATCTGTTTGAAAAAGCGACAGAGATCTCATATATGGGCATAAAATGGACGCAGATAAACAGATATCTCCATATATGGCATATATGGGCATACAATGGACGCAGAATCACAAAGTTCTCCATATACGGGCATAAAAGGGACACAGACAGACAGATACAGAGATCTCCATATATGGGCATAAAATGGACGCAGATAAACAGATATCTCCATATATGGGCATATAATGGACCCAGAACTATAACTGCAGTGATCTCTATATGGACATAAAATGGACGCCGACAGACAGACAGATACAGATATCTCCATATATGGGCATAAATGGACACAGGCAGACAGATGGTCAAAACAGGTCCTATGAAAACAGGTATAATGGGGTTTGCATTAAAGGGCGGGGCATTCATTCCCTATTTACATTGTTCCGAGTTGACCAGGTCGCCGACTAGACGCTGGGCCGCCCGAAGGGCGGCCCAGCTTCTAGTCATATATAATGGACCGTAACGGGTACATTTGGTTCCATTTGTACACTGTCAGAGTTAAGGGGAGACCTTGAAATTTGAAAAGTTTGAGAAACACTGCTTTTATCAATGAATCAGTGCGTTACCTGTCCAGCCAGGCCAGCAGACTCTTGGCGGCTGCAATCAGCTCCACCACGGCGGTGAGGAAGGCGTTGGAGGGCTTGTGGGCGGTGACGCCGTCGTAGGCCGGGTTCTTGCGGCGCTCCGACGCCGCGTTGTGCAGGTTGTGCGACGCCGACCTCATCCTGCCCACCAGCGTCTTCAGGTTGTCCGACTCCACGCCATAGTTCTGCAGGAGATGAAGGGTCATGACTTTGTCACTACAATTGCAATTCTATTTTTTTTCCTCGACTCCCCGAAAGGTCAATCAACCGCCATCAACTTCTTCAGAACACAGCAGCTAGAGTTATAACGAGAACCAGAAGATATGAATATAAATAAAAACGAATTAATATACAAAGGGACGGACAGCTCCAGTTTGCAAACAACTGGTCTAGTGCAGTGGTCCCCTGGTACAGCTGGTAGCCTGGCAAGCAGTCTAATATCACAGTCACAGAGATCTTTTTTTCTTTTCTTTTTCTTTTTTTCTTTTTTTTTTACAAACATAGATTTATCTGGTTTCCGGGCTGGTTCTCTAGTCCATACCTAGAGTCTGGGTCTGATGCCTACAGAGCTCAACAACGCACCGCATTGCAGATCTGCGATGTTTTCGCTTATAGTGACATTACCAAAAATAGGCACACGTCGGGTTGAAAGTGCTTATGAACAAACATAAATCCATAGAGGCAGACAGACAGGGGGGAGGAGGAGGGGAGACAGCTTGGCAGACAGACCAAAAAGACTAGACGAATGCTTTTGATTTTTTTTAATCCCGGAGGAGGGACAGCTGAGATCGGCAGCCCTCAGCAAAAGCGGGTTCACCCGTCCATAGGATGCCAGAAGAGCAAATTCCTGCGACCACGTCGGGTCGAGACCACGTAACCCTGTCATAACCCGCAGTGACGGATGGGCGATTAAAGCCACCAGAGTCATTCACATGACCCCTGAACCCACCTACCCCACACACACACACACACACACACACACACACACACACACACACACACACTAAACTCCCACACACACACACACACACACACACACACACACACACACACACACACACACACACACACACACACACACACACACACACACACACACACACACACACACACACACACACACACACACACACACACACACACTAAACTCCCACATTCCTTGGGACCAGTCACCATGGCGATCATCTGACCAGAAAATATTCCGGGCCTGCGTCAGCTTCAGTCAAAGCAAATCCTCTCAAACTCAAAAATCGCAGCGACGTTGTTAGCCAAAGCATTACGCCCGTTGTTATACTTTCACTCTAAGCTGTTCGATAACACTCTGTGTTTAATGTCGGGGGTCACACTTCACTGCATGGGATGAAATGGGAGGATCGTTTATTTTTTTCTCCAGTTTGTTAGATTATACCTTTGTTATTTCGTTACACACATCTGCCATATAGAGTACTGCATGATCATATAGAGTACTGCATGATCATATAGAGTACTGTATGATCCTTCTCTTAGCAATGAATTACATGTGCTGTCAAGATGAGTCGTTCTCAAACCTTTTAATGTCAAGGACTTTGTGTTTTAGACCAATAGACCACAGGTTCTCAAAGTGGGGACCCCCCCAGGTGTACCAGGAGGTCCCCAGCGAAATTAGTTAATATAGTGTCAATCAATCATTTTAACCACTTTAAACATTATGTTATACTTATACTTTGGCTATTGGAAGAATATCAGATATACGAGCTCAAAGCGCGCCACTCCGTGCCACGCGTTGAGATTGTAGATCTGCTGTTTATGAAAATATAATCAGAAAAAAATCTAACCTCGGTTCGAAGTGTTCTAGAGCTATGACATCTGTGTTCTAGATTACAGTACAGTACATTCTGTGTTCTAGATCTATACTTTCTATGTGCTTTAGTTCTATATTTTTAGATTCTATGTGTTCTGAATGAATGAATGATTTTGTCTGGAGAGCCAAATTGTCATGTGAAGCTTGACCAATCCTCAATTCTTCATTCTGGACTGGACAGACAAAGCTATACCTTGGAAGCGGTTTTCACAGCTTCAAAAAATATATAAAATATGGTCAAAGTGGTTAAAATGATTGTGAAGCTTAATTAACTACTTTTGCTGACCAACCAAATAGGGTTTAAGTGGGATGAAATGGGCAGAGCGGTCATAGACTGGTAGAGAACAGGAAGGTGTTCAACACAGGGACATGTGATGTGAGATGCACTTTACTGTTAAAACAGGAAGTGAAGGTGGGGTTTGGTCGGAAGGAAATGGAACACAGGAAGTAAGGCATGTCTGTGAGGGTGAGGAGCCGGTAATAATGACGCGTCCATGTTTTTCCCAATGACCCTAAGTGCGACGGTGGGGGCGCGGGGGGGCTGCAAGGGAAAGGAGCGCTTGTTTACGGTGATGACGACGGAGGCGCGCCGTCTCAGGCGACCATGAGCCACATGAGACACTGCCAGCGAGTCGCTGTGTTGAGCGTTGCGACCACGTAAGCCCTATTCCAAAATGTGCATTGGGAGCTTGTAGAATAAATTGCCTATTTTTAATAATTATTTTGAAAATCAAGTAATAATTGAGAAAAACTGGGACAGTAAACAGACACAGTAAAGGCAAGAGAGAGAGGGAGAGGGGGTGACATGCATTAAAGTGCCCCAGGTCAGACTCAAACCGGGGACAGCTGTGAGAAGGACTATAGCCTTATGTATGTGGTATGCACTCTTATAGGGTCCCATCTTGTGTACCCCTAAACTTTTTTTTACATTGTTAACTATGTTGATATACCTATTTATTGCGACCGTAAGGTCGCAGTTTAGTATCAAAACCTCCACCGGCCGTCGGTCGGTCGGTCGGTCGGTCGGTCGGTCGGTCGGTCGGTCGGTCACACGTCACACCTTTGCCCTGCTCATATCTCCGCATCAGTATGACATCACACTGCTGATGATGTGGCGTGACATCACGCCACATCATCGGCTGAGGACTGTGTGATGTCATCATATCTCCATATATGGAGACATAAGTTGCTCATGCCCAAATATGGGCTGGTGAGGTCAGACTTAGTGTGATGCGTAGGTTATCTCCATATATGGATATTCAACTTCAATGAGTATATAAGACCGGCATTATCTACCGACAGCTGCTATAAGCCAACCCTGGCGATAAGGTCTGAGTCGAAGAAATGCTTCTTTCCTGGCAAGAATTGCCCCTTTATACTGTAGGGCTCGTTTGTGTATTGTATGACATCACGCCACATCATCGGCTGAGGACTGTGTGATGTCATCATATCTCCATATATGGAGACATAAGTTGCTCATGCCCAAATATGGGCTGGTGAGGTCAGACTTAGTGTGATGCGTAGGTTATCTCCATATATGGAGATTCAACTTCAATGAGTAACCATGGCAAACTGTCAACTGCCCGTATGTCTTGATAATTGGTAAAACAAACTTTTGGCCTATTTGTGGAGATAAGCGACCAACGGTCGCTTATCTCCCGATTAGGGAGTCTTACTGGTTTATATATATATATATATATATATATATATATATCGTCAAAATAGCTGATCTACATCAACATGTTGTCTTGTAGATTGGCTATTTGAGCAATTTTAAAATGTCTTTCAAAATAGTAAAAAAATTGCAAAAAAAGTTTAGGCATTAATCTGTGACGACTGGGGCGCCCCAAGAGCTTGTAATTTGTATGTCATGGAAATGTAGAGTTACACAAATGCATACATATACATATAAACCTGTCCAATAGCAGGCAGTTCTATATACTTTAAGTAATTACATTACAAGGTTAAAAAAAAATCTGAGTGCAAGGGTCACTGGGAACAGTTGTGCTCTCGTGGCGAACAGGATGCACATGTGACCCCTCCCCCACCACCACCGACCAGAATTCATCAACACATACAAGGACACACATATACAGTGCATGCACATAAACACATGTGCACACACACACAAAAACAAACGTATTGTAGGCCCACGCACGGTTCTGTTCACATTCTCTCTCCACACACACACACACACACACACACACACACACACACACACACACACACACACACACACACACACACACACACACACACACACACACACACACACACACACACACACACACACACACACACACACACACACACACACACACACACACACACACACACACACACACACACAGAGAGAGAGAGAGAGAGATGAAAAGCCATGACAGCATTGTTCCAGTGGGTTGAGATCAGATGATGTTTGTTCTGCCGCTCTCTCTCTCTCTCTCTCTACACCTCCGCTCAACACTTTCCTCTCTTCCTCCCTTTCTCTTCTTCTGCCAGCTCCTCCCTTCCTCCCCAAGCCTCCAGGGTCATGCCGCGTGCACGTGTGTGTGTGTGTGTGTGTGTGTGTGTGTGTGTGTGTGTGTGTGTGTGTGTGTGTGTGTGTGTGTGTGTGTGTGTGTTTTCATCCTGCTAAGGAACCACATGGGTGGAGGCAGAACAGTAGACAATGCAACGAGCCACCAAAAAACTAAATAAAGCGCGATGCTTCAGGCCTGTCTGTTCCTCTGCAGCGTTAAGCACTTATCCTTTAATGTATAATCAATGTATAATCGCAACAATTTACTTTTTGCTATAGCTTTTAATGAAGCTATAGCAATGATTCAATGATTGATGAATGCATCAATCAAAACTGACCCCATCCACACCATTCTACAGTATCAGCCGTGTGCGTGCGTGCGTGCGAGTGTGTTTGTGTGTGCATGCGTTGTAAACAGAACAGATATAGCATGATAAGAATGTCAGACTTGTTGTATCCTGTAAGTCCCTCAAGGCGTGCCGTTACGGTAGATTTATTGTGCACTGGGATAACATAATAATATATGGATAACATTTATATTAAGTAGGAACCATGCACAAAAGTACCTTTAAGTGTGCAATAACTAATGTACGGTACATATACAGTACTTTGCTACTTTTCTTACATTGCTGCTATTCTTTAGTTTTTCTTTGTTTTTGTGCTGCTACACTCAAGTCGCAAAAGAGAAATTTGAAGTTTGCCCAGGACCCAAACTAGAGAAAATAGCAGATCTTGGAGTTTTTTAATTGATGAAAAGTTGTAATTGTTTTGTTTAAACCTTAAAATCTTTTGCAATAATAAACTGTTTACTGTGCATATTTTTCATTTAGATTTTTAACCTTTCCATATGATGTTTTTACATAGTATTGTATATTTGTCTGTCATTAAATGCCATAGTGCTTTCTTGGGTTTAAAATCCTCTTAGCAGACCTTGTATGAACTGTACTTTTCTGTACTTGTGTTTTGCGAACTGCAAAAAAAAGTACTCAATCAATCAATTCAATCAATCAATGACTGCGTGGCTGTCTGAGCTAGCTGCAGATGAGAGCCAGCGCTGCGCGTCAGGACGCCCAGGCAGGACAACATCTGTCCTGCCTCGGGCAACACCGGCAGTCTCTCATCATCATCAACACTAACCAACACAGAGGAGGAAGAATGGACGAGACACATGTGCAGAAAGAGAGAGAAGAGAGAGAGAGAGAGAGAGAGAGAGAGAGAGAGAGAGAGAGAGAGAGAGAAGGTAGAGTGTTTGATGTCCATGTGATAGTGTTGTGTACCTTCTTCCTCTTCAGATTAAAGACTTCCATGTGCTGACAGCTGACTTGGTTCTCATTACAGACGACTGACTACAGCAGCTTTCTGCATGCACTCTATGTTTACCATGTACATGTAAGCTAGCAGGACATACAGTAAACTGTATTCATTATGTACATTTACGCTAGCAGGGCATACAGTAAACTGTGTTAATTAATGGCCTGAACACGGAAGTCTCAACAGTCACTACAAGTAGTGTTTGTATCAGCATCTGTTGTCACTAATAACTATAGTTATTATGTTGGCCCTCGTTTTCATTACAATAAATGCAGACATTGAAAAATCGAAGGAGAACAAGAATACATGCCATGGGTAGTAAAAACAACAGTTGCTGTATGGTTGTGATGAACAAGAAAGGCCATTATACCACTGGATATCACCACAATGTTTCTCCCTCTCTTCCCTTATTCCGAGTCTCTGCTCTATCACTCTCTCTCACACTCTCTCAATATCCAATATTGACAATTTTTCTTAGCTTCTCAATTAGTCAAATATTTCAGAATTAGAATAACTTTGTACTTACAGTACATACAGTACATAAATAATGCACTTTATATTCTTGCAAATCTCAGAGTGCTAAAGAATATGAAATACAGCAAATCATATTGGTAAATGGTGCATTCGTATAGCGCTTTTTATCCAAAGCGCTTTACATAGATTGTGCATTACATTCACACACACACACACACACACACACACACACATTCATACACCGATGGTGGAGGAAACCATGTAAGGCACCAACCTGCATATCGGGAGCAATTAGGGTTCAACGTCTTGCTCAAGGACACTTTGACACTAATCTTGAGTTTCCCAGAATTTCTTCGCCTCTCGCATACAATTACAAACTGGCCTGTGGTCAAATTGGGAACCTTGTGGTTCCCATTCGGCCACTCTACCGGCCACTGCCCCCCCTCTTGGCCAGGAGGTTAGAGATTTCCCCACAAGGTAAAAGGGCACAGTCTCTACCAGATTAGTTCAAAAGAATAAAATAAATATGAACTCCCTGGCTTCTCTGTGGGTCACGGCTGAGGTCAGTCAGTTCAGAGACATGTTTTTGTCACAACTCTCACAACAGGAGGCGTCACTCGGAGCCTGGTGGCTCCTATTCATGTGCTGTGCTGCCGTGCTGCGTCCCACAACACAAGCAGCCCGGCACTGATTGTAAACCCACACAGGACAGCTACTGTAGCGAGTCTGACTGTCAACAATGACAGTTTTTCAATAATGCTTTTGACAGCGTGGCTCTGCAGGAAGTTGAGCCGTCTATGGGAGGGCCTGTCTGTGTGTCCAGACTGAGCTAAGAGCTGGACCCATCAGCACCAAAGGTTGTGTGCATACTGCCAGTGGGCCAAAGACTGAGTTACAGTATTAGTATCAATACTGCAATATACTTATACTAGTACAAAGGTATTGGCATCAAAATATACTTTAAAGAACCAAAAGTAAAGGTATTCATTATGTTGAATGTCCCGTTTCACAAGTTACCATGTCTAAACATAATAATCTGTTGAAAATAGCTCACAACACGTTGGATCGCAACGTGTTGTGAGCTCTTTTTATAATGGAAGTCAATGGAACTCAGATCGGGCTGAAACCTTGCCCACATTTGAGTCATGAATATAAAACACTTTACAATTTGTTTAAACGATTCTTTTGTGTGAATGAAGTGATAACACAACCTGTTTTACACATTTAATCACTTTTTTTGTAGTGATGTCTCTTGACAATAGTATCTGACTGCACATACAGTAAGTATGTGCAGAAAGTACAGTTTAATCACTACATGAACTGTACGCCACGTCTTCAAGTGAACTTGATAAAAAGAATATCAACACCTTGTACAGTATGTCCTAAACATTAACTTTTCAGGAGATGGGGAAAAGAAAATAACCATTGGAAATAAACTTCCTATGGATCCAAATGTAGTTATTATTTAGTCTGATTGTTAATAGTTCCATTGGTTAAATATTTATAACACAGATATATTTAACAGCTTTTCAACCTGGCCTCCTTAGTTTGGCCAGTCATAATAGGTGAACATTTTCACAAGGAGTTCTTGTGAGCTTGTAGATCTGCTATTGCCGCACCTTTTAAGTATATACAGTATACTACTGTATTGTATACTAATATATTTGTTTATGAAAAATATAAAAAGATTAAATATAGAGATACAAGGTTTCTGACCCGACAGTCTGGATGTACTGTAACATATACTATCTTGGTTTGTCTTTTTCAACTAGTTTGATGTCCAAAATAAATGTTTTGGCCGTCCGTGATGGACTGATGGTGTTGAAATGCCTAATTTATACTCAGCTGTGTGCTGAATATAGCCGATCTATAAGCTCACAACGTAACGTGTCGTGCCGTGACACGTTGTGAGCTACGGCTATTTTCGGGGAGTGACACCTACACACAACCAAGCCTAAAATGACTTGTCTTTGTTGCTGCAGATTTAGTCAACTAAAACTAGACTAACATATGACTAAAACTAAATGGAATTTTATTCAAAAGACTATCATGACTAGAACTAAATCAAAATGTGCTGTCAAAACTAACACTGATTGTGTCAGACTGGAGGCGCTTTGTTGAGAAGGTAACAGACAGCATGATATTTTCCATCATGAGCACATTCTCTGGCATGGAAGCCCAGCCTGTCATATCAATACAGAGATTACAGAGATAAGACTTCAACATGATGGCGGATTGGCTCAAAGATATTATCTGACTGCCACACAGTGTTGTAAAGTAACTAAGTACTTACTACTTAAGTATGTACTCAAGTACTGTACTTAAAAAGGAAATAGGTTTTACTTTACTGGAGTATTTCCAATTTTCTGTACGTTTACTCAACTACATCTAAAAAGGCAAATATTGTACTTTTTACTCCTCTACAATTATTTTAAAACTTGGGTTAGATAATTTATACTTCTATTCCATTACCTCAGAGGCAAGTGTGTTTTTTTTCTCCACTGCAACATTGACACCTTTAGTTACATTTTACTTTGCAGTTTATTAATACAACACATGCATTAACCACTTAAGCCTATTTTGTACTTTGAAAATTGCAGATCTACAAGCTCACAAAACACGTTGCAGAGAAATTCTGAAAACTGTTAAATTGGTCCTGTAAGTAATATTTTGACGCCAATATACATTTGTACTTTTACCACACACACACACACACACACACACACACACACACACACACACACACACACACACACACACACACACACACACACACACACACACACACACACACACACACACACACACACACACACACACACACACAGAAATGCATACAAAGAGGGACACAGACAGACAGACAGACAGACAGACAGACAGACAGACAGACAGACAGACAGCTGAGCCAACATTCCAGTGTAATCCCTGGTTCCTGATGGCAGCGCCTGCTCCCAGCTCCCAGCCCCACCCCCCATAAACAGCACACACTGTGACAATGCAAACACACCTGACTGAAACTCCAACACCTGGTGTCACAAAACAATGCCCTATTAGCATAGGTTTCATCCATACACTGTTGCTAGGAGACCAGCCCAAACTCATAAGCAACATCCATTCTGCTATTGGTTGCTTAACCCTATTTATTTTATACACTAAGAAATTAGCAAAAATAAGCAATCTAGATGTGCACGTTTTTGTACTTAGTTACTTTACATCGCTGCTTGTGAATAAATAATAACTACATTTAAAAATGAATGAGTTGATCAAATAAACTAAACTAAACTAAACATTGGATCCAATTGAACACTTTTTTTCCCCTTTTCCTGAAAAGTGAATGTTTTGGACCCCCAACAAAGACGAAACATTTGACTGTCGTCAACTGTTGCTTGAAACAAGGAGGCAGACTTGCAGACTGTTGCCTGTCGTAAATAGCAGATATAGATGCTCACAACGTGTCACATTTGTGACGCTTTGTGAGCTTGTAGATCTGCTATTTACTGAGCACGACACCAGCACGCAATCAAGTATAAGACCCATATAGACCTGAGGCAAATTCTACAAATGTCTTCTAAATCCTAACAGTTTTCTGAAAAAACATTTTCATGTCAAGGACCCCCAGAATTATATGTATTTGGCTGCAGACCAAAGTAAAGTATACTATAAAATAATGGTTAAAGATCTAAAGTGACACAGATGCTTTCCAGGTCTAGATGGGTTTAAAGCAGGGCGTACAGTACAGTACTAACCAGAGCACACAGCATGGTTTAAAGCAGGGCGTACAGTACAGTACTAACCAGAGCACACAGCATGGTTTAAAGCAGGGCTTACAAACAGGGGCTAGTCCCAGTTGGGCGGTGTCCCAGTTGGGCAGTGCAGCGATAAGGCGGTGGGGGAGCCTTTCCAACAGACTGTAAAGCAAGCGATCTTCATCCCATTCATGCGTTTATCGTGCGCTTGCCCAGGCCGTAAATATAACGATTGCATTCACCACGGCTTCGTAACTCGCGCGGCGCTCGGGCGCGAAGAGCAAGACCAAGGTCCGCTGGCCTTCGCGCCGCTTGCAATGTCGTGGACAATAACTGTGACATATAACCATTGTATTGCTCATCAAATTTTCGGCGAGAAATCAATGGGGTCTCATAGCTGCTTGCCGCCTAACGCTACACCACCGCCCAACTGGGATTTTCCCACAAACAGTACTAACCAGAGCACACAGCAGGTCCACGGCCTCCAGGACCAGCTCCTGGTGGCCCACTCGGCTCACACCCAGCGCCAGGAGGTCCTGGTGGGTGATCCTCAGCAACCTCTCCCCGTCTACCTGCTCCGTCTGGAAGGAGACGATGTACTGCTGGAGGCTGTCATCTAGACCTGACAGGAGAGGGAGAGAGGGAGAGGAACAGAGTTAATTTCACCCACTAAAACTATGACGAAAAATGTTTGTCGACCATCTTTTTTCACTGACAAAAATGCGCCGCAGCACACTTGTACATCTGCTATTTTCAGCATGCAACCAAGTGTAAAATCAGCCATTATGATGCCATCAAGGCCTAACAAAACATTCTTGGGTCGGTAAAAATCATTATATATTTTGACTAAAACTAGACTAAAACTAAAACCTTTCAGATGACTAAAATGTGACAAATCTTATTCAAGACTTTGACTAAAACTAAAAATAACAATGAAGAGGAGATGAGATGCGATGAGATTGAGATTTATTGACTTTGCGTTGCTTGTTCACGGTCTCCTTGTTCGTTTACTCTGTAGACATGTTTCATGTTTCAAACTGAACTTGGAAAATGCACGGGTGAGTGAGAGAAAACGGCACTAGGCCCAGGGACAGAGGGCTGGATGGATTGAGAGAGAGAGAGAGAGACAACGAAGGAGGGAGGGAGGCGAAAATGAACAAAACGGTTGTGATACAGTAGGTGTATGCATGAGCAAGCATTATGATGTGTCAAGCCTAATTTATACCCCATACACAATGGTTCCCAACCAACCTTTTTATTTTCTCCATTGAACCCCCCTTCTTACATTCGACAAAGGCAGAGACCCCCCAGGTGTGCGGAGCGCACGCGCATGTGCGTGCGTGTTTTACAGACATGGTAACAATGTGGGAGAGTTAGCTATGTTAAAGTTACAGAATAATAGAATCTGTAAGACGAGTTGGACTGATGTCACATTGAGAACACGCCTGCAGGCAGACAGTGGATGAAAGCCGGTTATGAAGACTTAGTGAAAGTTCAATAAAGAAGCTCTTGTATCTCAGGCTTACTTTCCATCCATCCATCCATCCATCCATCCATCCATCCATCCATCTTCAACTGATTATCCGGCATCGGGTCGCCGGGGTAACAGTTCAGAGAACAGAGAACTCCAGATTTCCCTTTCCAGAGCAACATTAGAAACTTCCTCCTGGGGATCCCGAGGCGTTCACTGGCCAGTGTGAAGATATAATCCCCCCAATCTGGTCCTTGGTCTGCCAAGGGGTCTCCTTCCAGTGGAACATGCAGCGAGGACCTCCCTAGGGAGACGCTCGTGAAGCACCCCTACTTAGATGCCTGCACCACCTAAGCTGACTCCTTTCCAAGTCAAGGAGCAGCGGTTCTACTCCCGAGTCTCTCACGGATGTCTGAACTTCTCACCCTATCTCTATTCTAAGAGAGAGGCTGGCCACCCGTCTTGAGAAAGCTAATTTCTGCCACTTGTATCCGCAATCTTATTCTTTCGGCCTTTCATTGTGCTTTATTTATTTCCTCGGGATTTCAACCACGTAATTTCCTCTTTTCAACACTATCAAAAACCTTTCATTCATAATTCTAAGCGTGAGCACTACTAGCCAAAACACTGCTGCAGTACAGCACACCGATATAGCTTGTTGAAGACCAATTATGCCCCGAAAGCGGCACAGTTTGCGATGGGAGTATTAATGAAGCTTGAGATAAAGTGAGAGGATTGAGTGAGTTTCTTCACAAAGAGCGCCATTCTTTCCGCAGAGGATGAGTGTTATGATCTCATAGCAGTCTGACAGCACACAGTGTCAACACACACTCTCTATTGACTCAGTCTGTGCTGAAGCATCACTGACTGCTGTTAACACTGTCTCGACACAACGCCACATAATCACACAACTCAGTGTCAACCTTCCATTTGCAGCAATTCAAAACTATCTCTGGTTTTGGCACAGACGGATTAAAGCCGTTCCACGTTCAAGTCTTGGAAAATCGTTTTTTCACAAACCCTGGTGATTAAACGACAAAGATTCTAAACGATAACTCTTCATAAGATGAAACAAACACGGAGGATGAGTAGGTTCATACCCTGCATGGTTGCCTCTATCATAGGTGTGTGAAGGTGTGTGAACATGGGTGAACGTGAAATACATCGTAAAGCGCCTGAAACCAGGAATTGAACCCCCGACCTCCCAGTCTCACGGCCTACAAGCTCACAGCGTGTCGCGGATGCGACGCATTGTGTGAGCTTGTAGGTTCTGCTATTTTAGGGCGCGTGACGCGACATAATGACAGAGTATAAATCAGGCTTAAGGGGACGATGACACCCAGACGTGTCACTACAGGCACTTCATCCTTGACGAACAGGGGCTGTCCATACAGAAAGCATTCCTTGACGGCCACCGCTACCACTGCAGCACTATCATTCTATTCTGCAATGTTCGCCCCAAATTACCTATTTTCTATCAATTACATTATTATTACACAAGCCATGAGGCCCTGAATTCATGGCGTTTAGTTTTTTGTTTTATTTTGTGCATTCCTAAGCCAATCATTTGATGACAGGAGGACACTAGACTGGCAAGGAGACTTGCAGAGTATCTTTTGAGTCTCCTACACGTAGACTCTTTGCCGTAGGCTTTGTTGTTGTTGGCGACACGGTTTGTAGTGAGTAAGGTGTGGAGGAAAGAACTGCAGTAAACAGTAAACCCAAGTAATCCATGTAATCTGACCTCTGGGAACAGGGGTCAGGAAGAAAGGATGACCCTTGGTTAGTGAATGAACATGTCACAGAGCCTCTGTTTAACTTGGCCTAAAAATAAAATCAAACCTCGGTTCGAAGTGGAGACGTGAATTTGAGCAGTTCCAGGTCTATGTTTTTGATTGAAGTGATTTGTAATTATAATCAAAATCTACAAAGTATTTACAAAATAAATAACTTTTGAACGGCTCTTTGAAAAGAACGGATCCCAGAGATTCGGCTCACTTCAAAGTGACATAAATCCCATCCAAAAAATCGGCTCACTTCAAAGTGACATAAATCCCATCCAAAAAATCGGCTCACTTCAAAGTGACATAAATCCCATCCAAAAAATCGGCTCACTTCAAAGTGACATAAATCCCATCCAAAGAATTGCGCATGGGCAGATCCTGTTCATTCTTGACTGGACAGACTCTGGTGACTGAGGACACACATTGCCACTCACAGGGAGCTCATTTGCTTTGCACACGGCTCCAAAAACTCATCCATGTTAGCACCCCACCTAGTTTATAGGGCAGGGGTGGACAACCTATTCAGGCACAATCACTTCAGCGTTTTAACAAATTACAATGTTGAAATGAAAATATGTTTAATGATAAAGTTGAGATCAATTCTGGGGTGAAAATTGAAAGAGTGAAAGGTTCTATGTACAGTACATAATGCAACAATAATGGTTGTTTTTGATCAACCTATAGGGAGTAGAGCAGACTATATGACATTTTCATGTCAAGGACCCCGAATTTGATAAGGTATTTGGCCGCAAATTCAATTAAAGCCCCATCAATCTACAAACTAAAACCTCAAAGCTGAGCTGAGCTTGTACATTGGCAAGCTTGGCATTTTTTTTTCATATCCTAATAAAATAGCGTAAAATAGGTTTTAAACTGATGTTGATGATGTATTAAGGACTTTAACCAATTTAGCTGGGGACACCCAGGAACCCCTTTTATGACCTCATAGGGTCCCAGTCCTGGACCCCACTTTGAACACCATAGGCATATTGACCATGGTTTAGAGCAGGGTTCCCCAATTTGTTTTCCCCAAGGGCCGAATTATGTCTAGGGTACCAAGCCGAGGGCCACAGCATTGCAGGGAGTGACGGTGGCGTTCCTGCTACTCAAGCGACAGTTCAGATATCGTCGTTGTCGGGTGAAAATCTTGTATGTCCAAAACCGTTCGTTTTGCATTTATCATTTTAAAAATGATTTAAACTAGTGAAAACAGACGATCTACAAGCACAGTGCGAGGCGTTGTGTGCTTGTAGATCTGCTGTTTTCACTACTTTTGTGAGACGGCCTTGTATGATGAAGCAGGGCTTTACTTTGCGAAAGGACGTTCAAATTTGGAGATACGAGGTTTCCACCCAACAACGACGATATACTAGTGTTGTTGCTGCTCTTATACCACCATTATTACTGGGGTTGGTGGGGGCCAGACAGTAGCCCCCCGCGGGCCCCTTGTGGCCCGCGGGCCGCCTATTGGGGAACCCTGGTTTAGAGTTTAGAGCATTATAAAGTTTTAATCCCAGCGGTTGAGCTCAAGGGACTGAATCATGGTGACACACTGCTGGTACCATTCCCACAGTGGTCAGGAGGTGGTCTGTGTAATGATAACAAATATACCCACACAGGAGCAGAGATACTTGAGAAATGCATCCACCAAATGGTTTTATGTTTCCAGCTGCATTGGCAACTAACCCCCCCACCAAGGGCGTGTGCGTGTGTGCGTGTGCGTGTGCGTGTGCGTGTGTGCGTGTGCGTGTGCGTGTGTGCGTGTGTGCGTGTGTGTGTGTGTGTGTGTGTGTGTGTGTGTGTGTGGTCATTAAAAGCACAGCAGGGCAGCTCTGGCTCTCCTGGTTGGTTTGGAATGCCACACCGGCGAGCAACAGATGGCTGACACTGGCAGAACGAGCAGTGGTCAGACAGAGAGAGAGAGGGGGGGTGACACAGAGAAAAAGAGAGCGTGAGAGAGAGACAGACAAACAAACAGAAAGAGGAGAGAGGGGTAGAGAGGGGATTCATCTTGTAATGAGCTAGTAATGTGTGCTAGCTGTTGTGAACTATGTGTTATAGACCAAGTTTAATGGCTAGGATACATTGCAAAAAACATCAGAATGCTAAGAGTCCACTTAAGCCAAATAAGACCAGGGATCGATTCTACAAAATCATTAATGCCTTCTAAATCCTAACAGTTTTCGTAGGTTGCTACAGTATAATATTGTTACAGTTGCGCAGAAACCTCCTATTTCCATATTGATCATACTACACAGTCACACAAAAGCATCAAAAGTAGCAGATCTACAAGCTCGAAACGCGGCATGAAGCGATGCGTTTCAAGCTTGTAGATCTGCTACTTTTGAATTTGAATCCTGAAAAGTAACATTGTTATCTAATATGACACCAAAGCAAGGAGCTTGTCCGTCCGGGAGTTTGTCACTGTTCAAATTCAAAACCACTGTTCAATCAGCTGTTGTCATGTTACGTTGTTATGATGTGTGTGTGTTATGTTGTCATGGCGTGTGTGCGTGTGCGTGTGTGCGTGTGCGTGTGTGTGTGCGCGCTGCGTGTGGCTCAGACAAGCTGTATCCTGTTCCTGTCACCTGAGGAGGCTGATGTCTGTAAACACAACACATGATATACTGTACTGCCAGCCTCTCTCCAGGGTTGCCATGTCACTTTATTATAAGCCACTTTGGGCTATTTTCTTTCGCTTCTCGCCCTTAGGGTGTCTTACTAGTGCATGTACTGTAGGTTTAAAGTGCTCATGTGGCCTAGTAGCTTCTTTTAGGCTTGTTTTCGTAGACCTACTGTTGCTTATTTCTCTCACAATCTGGCAACGCTGCCACTCTCTCACACACGCGCACACGCACACACACACACACACACACACACACACACACACACACACACACACACACACACACACACACACACAGTTCATAAGAACACGTGCATAATAGGCACAACACAAACAAACACACAAGCATAGGCGCACACACCTTGAAACAAGTGACGTGACGCGTATTGTTATTATTTCAACAAAGTGTCACATGTTTCATGAAACTGAAAATGTTCCATGCGGTCCTAAGCTAAATGGAACAGTTTAACCACTTAAGCCCTATATGAACTTTGTGATTTGCTAATGCTATTGTTGCAATTTTTGGGTGAAAGAAAGTTAAAAGAAAATAAAGAATGAAACAAAAATCTTCTCTTGTCCATCCTGTCTTGTACCCTGAAACAAAAAAAAAATCCAATGGGGGTCCGGGACGTGATACAATAATATCACTTTGAGGGTCCTCCTTGACATGAAAGTGTTTGAGAAGCTAGACTACAAACAATAAAAAGACAATAGGACAAACAAAGCACTTAAAACTCCATTAATCCTCAGGGAGGCTAGACAGCACATATTACTCCAAAGTCTTTGTCAATTCACTCAAACACCCTGCAATAACTGCACACAACTGGAGCCAACTTTCTCTGTTGAGCAACAGAATAAGCCCTTAATTAAATTTATAGTCAAAACATTGCTCTCGTTCTGTTGCAATTCCATCCCGTATCATCCGCGCCTTCCAGGCCCGATGACCGACTCAGATGGGTGACTTCAAACTCACCACGACATTTGTTGTGTTCAAATATGAGGTTTAATCGTCAGTGCAGTGTTAACTTTGGCAACAAGTTCGTTTTAGTAATATTTTAGTCATGGTTTCAATATATTTGATTATATTTGATTAATTCTAACAAGTCGTTCCATTAGGGGGTGGGATTCAAAATCCTATTTTGAAATAAAGAAACGAATAAGTTACAGTGACTTGCCAACTGGAGTGAAATCACTATCATTCCAACGTGGTTCTATTTAGTTTCAGATGAACCCAATAGCGTCAATTGATTCAAGCATGAAAGTGTTTAAAGTTGCTTTGATTACAAGTTAACCTCTTTCCATTTGGCGTCCCTATCTAGGATAGGTCATTATAGGCAAAACGTTTCATCATTTTTCAAATATATTTCATATAAAGTCATTTTTCCTTCCAAATTTTCAAAAATAGCTCATCTATACACTCACAACGCGTTGTCATGCAATGTCATCTGAGCTTGCTGATCTAAGCTAACTGTGACTCCATTGGTATTGTTTTGTCACCATCTCAATAACTTTTTGGCTTTGAGAAATGACACACACGTACGTAAACACGCGCACGCGCGCACACACACACACACACACAACTTTCCCACACTCACATGAAATATTCACAGGCCGAGCTCTGGTTGCTAGGGGTTACCTTTCCAAACAAAGAGGGATGAGTGTGATGAGGGAGTTTGACACTAGAAGAGAAACACCTGCTGCTTTGAAGAGAAACCAAAAAACCAACATTACAACACTATAATAAAACAATAAAACAGAGCTGCACTTTCAATTACTCATTTGTTGCGATGCAATAATATGCATCAACGAGTGACGCGATTTGTCCTACAGCCAGGTCTAAGAACAGCTGGTCGGTTTTATTGTCTGTCAAGCTGCCAAAAGCAGACTCTTTTTATTTGATGTATTTGTTTTATTTACTTACAAGTTGTGCCTATGTCCTTCTACACTTAAATGGATATTTCCCTTTTTTGGGGTAATGTCTACTCAGGCTTTTGTGAACACCCCCGGACAATTAATGTTTGAGCAGTGGTCGCTGTTCTACGAGCTCAGAACATGTCACATTGTGAGCTTGTTGTAGATCTGCTTTCTTTACATGGCCAATTATGTCCAGAAAAAGGATGCCATGTCACTAAAGCCCCTTTTCCACTACAGGGCCGAACCAGAACTAACCCGAACTTTCCAAAACCAAGAACTTTCAAGAACCTGTGAAGTTCTGGGACCAGATTCTGCTTACGCTTCCATATAACCAGACCTAACAGGGAAGGTCCCAAAAAAGAGCAGCAGCACTGCTGGGCCTGCCCATAGGTTTCCAGAACTCAAGTGTAGTACTACATCAAGGGCAGGACCTAAAAAAGGTTCCCAGAACCTTGTCTGAAACCGGGCTGTGCGCTATGGAAACAAAACCAGAACCAAAAAACATAGGTTCAGGTTCTGGAAAGTTCTGGTTCCACCCTCCTAGAGGAAAAGAGGCTTAAGTCACTGGTTGATAAAATAAGGTCTACTTAACCAAACAATAACCAAACAGAATTAGACTCAGTCTAGAGTCCAACGGTATGCTGACGTCTGACCTGACTGCAGTTTTAGAATGAAACCTTTCACCTCTGTCATTGGTTTAAGGAACACATGTTGTGCCATTCACTGTTAACCTAATCTGGTTTTAGTCAACTGCAGCTCTGATGTCATCAACACTCTCTCTCTGTGATGTTAACAGTTTGAGCGGCTGTTCACACTACAGAGCATTAAACATGGTAGTGCACGTCACAGACTGTTAACACTACAGAGCATTATAGTTGCCTGATAAAGAACTATGAGGTTGAATGTTGCACCATTACATTTTACGTTTTGGGAGCTTTAAACCAGTCTGCAGATGTTTTTACCTCCTCCTTTATTCTTGCCTTGTATTGATGTCCACACCTGGCCTAAATACAGGTACAGTACAAAGATCTCCACACAATCTCCTCTGTGACGTGTCATACCAAGGCCTTGTAGAGAGAGACAGGAAGGTTCGATCATGCCTCATGGAACCATACCGCTATTGGTTGTTGATCATCAATCAATTAATTGATTTAATACCGGACTCCCATGACTCATGGGTCCATTTGGTTCCATTTGTACACTTTCAGAGTTACAAACCGCTATGGGTCCTTTTGGTTGACCCATAGCGAATGAACGCACCTCCATGCCACATCTGAGGGTCCCCGGACCCCACGTTGAGAACCATTTGTGGGCAAAACAATCAGAGAGGTTAGCTCCCTAGCGGTGAATGAACCACTGGAAAGTGGGCCAACGTCAGTTGATCTACATGTGTGTGCACTCTGTGTGGGCGTCGTTCCACACAGAGTGCACACACACACACACACACACACACACACACACACACACACACACACACACACACACACACACACACACACACACACACACACACACACACACACACACACACACACACACACACACACACACACACACACACTGCAAGTTAATCATTAATGACAAAGATGAAAACAAACAAAGCCATTTAGACTTGATGGTGTCTCCCTGGCTAATGAGAGGTTTTTCCACCTTTCACCCAAACACATATCTCTCCTGGACTTGGATGTGTCAGTTTAACACACGTTCCCCCAGCTAGCTATCTTTCGGGGAGAATAGCTGATATACGTGCCGCCTTAGTTGTGAGCTTATAGATTGGCTATTTCTCTGCCGAAGATACAGGAGAAAAAAGGCGGGAGCTTCGTACACTCCGCTGGGGGACTTTGGTCAGTGGAAAAATTCACTGTTAGTGAAGCTTCGATACACAAACCTTTATCAAGGTATCTAGAACAGAACGTTGAAATGAATTCAGCCATTATCATGACCAACATGTGATGCAAATAACACTTTCGGCAACAACAACAAAAACGTGTGGATGGACCATCATTACTTCATCACACTGATATGAGAAGGAATCCAAACATTGGCTCAGACAGTCACTGCAGTAAATCAGCCACTACTTTCATTGATGCCATGTGTGTGTTTTCTCTCAAATTCAAATGTGATTTATTGGCCTGGCCATGCAGCCGTACTCTACAGCAGATCAGAGCTCTGCAGAGCTCATGGCCGTTGTTCACACAGTCAGGCACGTGCTGTGCTGTGTTGTCTGCCTCGGGTGCCCCCACATCACAGACAGGCCTGAATGACGGTGGAATTTGAACCCTGCATTCTAACACGCCCAGAGATCAATAAAAACAATGTTTATACTCCCTCTCTGTCTGTCAGGGTAATTCACTGTGGCTATGTCACTCCCCTCAATGTATGCCTGTGTCTCTGTTGTCTTGCTCTCTCAGTCTGTCTCTCTCTCCCTCTCTCTCTCACACACACGCCACACAACTGAATGGTACAAAGGAAGCATGTACTCTGTTAAAAACCAAGCCTATTCAAGAGGAAAAAGGATTTCCTTGAGCATGCCGGGGATTTGTGGGAACAGTCTCCAACAACACAAGACTGGAACCATTCAACAAAGTCCTGCATTCTTAGAAGGCATTAAACGAACACGCAACAACAAGCTTAGGACACAACAAAACGACACAAAACACAAGATCCATACAACGTGAAGTACAAAGACAACGATATTCTAAACCGCCTAAAGACAGGCCATTGTTAGAATAGAACATAAGATCTAAAAATGGTTCAGGATGTGAGTGGACATTGTTGTGTGTTGTTCCTGGACTGTTAGAACTAGGAAATCAGTTTAATCTAGGATGACTATATTATATCCAGACCCTCAAACCGGGGCCGTAGTGAATGTTGAAAACCGGGACTTATTAGTGTTTAGAGATATTTTTCTGGACACACAGCTTGAAATCGAGTCAGTCGCGGCCATGGGTGACATCTGGTCACCATGATAGTTTAACCACATTTACCCAGGCGGAAAATGTTGTTTGTCAGACTGTTAGAAACTCATATTTAGAACCAGTAACCCATATAGTTGGTTATTTGTGTGAACACTACCATCCACTTGGCTTGGAACGCGTGTGAATTGCCCTTTAAAAGAATATCACTTCAAAATAATTGTCTATGTTCAAATAGCAGATGTAAAAGTGGTTACAGTGATTTGGATTCTATAGTAACACATTTAGCTGGAGAAAGGTGCATAACTTACAAGTATATACAGTACAGATTTGCACTAGATTTTTGAGGGGGAAATGCTAGTTATGCTAAATGTTAAGCCTATTGATGACACAATCTACCGCAACCAGCTGAAACTTTGTGTTAGCTCAACAGCAAAAGGCAGCAGAAGCAGCAGCAGCTATGATCCTCGATTACTGAGGCACTTACACAGTCTTTAGCATTTTATGTATTTCATGTTTACCTTATAGTGTAACCCTAACCCTAACCCTGCTGGGTGTGAAATAGGTCTTCTGGGTTTCAGTCTCTTGTTTGAGAGCTAATGTTCACTGGAGAGAACAGCTCAATATCATCTTTCATTGATGACACTGCTCCTTCTCCTACTTTCCCTCTGAGCCAGCTTACAGTTTCAGCTGGTTGCACCAGATTGTGTAATCAAAGTGCTTAACATTAGCATACAGGTAACCAACTAAAATAAATGTTTTGTGGAAATCATCTTGAAGTTATACACATTTTTGTGACTCCTGTACACACACACACACACACACACACACACACACACACACACACACACACACACACACACACACACACACACACACACACGCACACACACACACAACAATGCATGACATGTGTCATTACAGGATCAGCCTAGGTTAGAAGTGAGGTGAGGTTGAGACTTTGAGGTTTGGACATGTGAAAAGGGGGGATGAGGGGTACATTGGGAGAAGGATGCTGAAGATCAAACTTCCTGGCAAGAGGAGAAGAGGAAGGTCAAAGAATAGGTTTAGGAATGCGGCGAGAGATGACATGCAGGTGACAGGAGGAGTCACAGAGGAAGATGCAGAGAACAGAACCAGAATGGATCCGCTGTGTGGCGAGCCAGGATGGGAATTAGCCCATTAGTCTGATAATGTATGTTGCACTGTCTCCTCTCTATTTAATAATCACCAATCACCACAAGTATTTAAACAATATGATTCACCAGGATGTGTATGGAAGGGAATCAGGATTTAGTGGAAATGAAACATTCTCTAAGGCTATGAGAACTAATACAGTACATGACCACACACATAGAAGTCACTGTTTTTTATGACAGTTTTTACTACAGTGAGTGGCTTGTGGTTCCCATGGGAGTGGCAGAGTATTTGACGGAGACTCAACAGTGAATCATGCTGATAATAAAAGTTTTCTCCCACCAGCACCTCGTATCAGCGTAGAGGCTATGAGGTGTCTTATCCACAAATGCCTTAAGAACCATGGAACAGAGCCACACACACACACACGCACGCACGCGTTTATATTACTATATTTGTGAGGACTGAGGATGTCAACATGAGTACTGGAAAGTCAATTTTATGAATGCATTTTGTAGCCATTTTAAACCCTAAAGCCAAAAACAGCTTATCTAGAAGCTCACAACGTGTCACGCTGCGAGTCTGCAACACATTGGCTGCGTTTACATGCACAACATTTATTCATTCAGAATGAAGTCATTCCGAATAGAGATTCATACGCAAACGTTTACATGCAACCTGAACAAAAGTCTATTCTGATTCAAACGGTATATACCACCCCTCCAGACCGGAATGAACATTCATTCTGAATGGATATTCTATTCCATTCTGAGGTGTTTACATGAGCATTTTCATTCTGAATGAGCAGTCATTCTGAATACAAGTGGAATATACCTGCCCATGTAAACGCAGTGAGCTTGTAGTGTGTAGATCAGCTAATTTTGCATGTGTCACACGGCTGAATCATGATGTAAAAGTGACAACAAGGGAAAGAAAATAGAAACAGGAAGAACATCCCGGATCGAGGTGGAATCTGTCCGTTTCCGCCGATTCAGAGAAACGCTGCGTGCTACCGGGGGGAAGTCAGCTTCTCTCCTGATAAGATGTACGCGGACTCTGGGAGGTGACAAACGTCTTGTGACAAACACAGAAAGGTATCAAAACAGTCACACACGGTACATCCCCCTCCACCACCATACAGGCCCAGGGTCGCTTGGCGCAGTGGCCTGCCCTGCACAAACGTTACATTTTGGTCCAACCGTCTTCACACAATGTTCCACTGAGCGCTCAGCATGGATGTTTTAAACCAGTGACCCTCAAACGTTTACATTTCAAGCAATTTGATTAAGTTTCTATCTCTGGGACCCCAATCTAAGTTGTCAAATCCTCAGTGTTATTTAACTCTGGGAGTGTACAAATGGTTCCATTTCCACACAGTTACATGCCATTAACTCCTCAAGGACCTTTAGGGGACCCCTGCCAAAAACACTATTAAATCATGATTATTTGTATGACAATTAATCGTCAACTTAAGTTTCATGATAGTGAAATTCATGAGTCGTGACAGCCCTATATCTATCTGTGACTGACAAGATGTTCTTACACTTCTCCCTGTAGGCCTTGCAACAAACACAGGACGATGGGAACCCTTCCTTCACGTGTCTGCAGATCCTCCTCACTGCTTATCGGCAGGAAACCCATCAGAATGTTATCTAATCTAAACGCTGGCCGACTAAGTTGGATCCCGTCCAAAAGGACATTACAGGATTAACACTTTGCTGAAAACGCTGCATTGTCAATATTGGTTTTGTCGCTCATATAGACTCCAGAGGTCTCAGACTCCACAGTTTGGGGAAGGTCTGGGAAAGCAAAAGGACCGCTCTTCCCTTCCCTCAACATCTTAGATCAGTGGTTCTCAAACATTTCCATGTCAAGGTCCCCCTTCTGAAAACATGTGTTGGGTGCCCCATAAGACAAGATTTGTATTTTCACTTTTTCAAGACTTGGGATCTACCTAATATATCGGCCACACATCGGCTCCCAGTGACCTACAGTAGAAGACTGTGGTTGTACTGGTCAGCTCCCAGTGACCACTAGTAGAAGACTGTGGTTGTACTGGTTAGCTTGCAGTGACCAACTGTAGAAGACTGTGGTTGTACTGGTCAGTTCCCAGTGACCAACAGAAGACTGTGGTTGTAACTCGTCAGCTCCCAGTACAGCAGTAGAAGACTGTGGTTGTACTGGTCAGCTCCCAGTGACCAACAGAAGACTGTGGTTGTACTGGTCAGCTCCCAGTGACCAACAGAAGACTGTGGTTGTAATTGTCAGCTCCCAGTAAAACAGTAGAAGGTTGTACTGGTGCTTCTGTACGCAGAGAGCCTCGTCTGAATCTGAATCTTTGATTTACAATTCAATCAGCATTTACATTCCGCTGTATGACAGCACGTGCTGCCACAAAACCAAGAGAAATATGTGAACATGTCTGAACATGAGAGAGCATTCCTTGTAAGCTTCCACACATGTACAGCATTTAATTATAGCTCTGCTATATGCCTATCAACCAGTTAATAATCTATGAACAGAGGTTAGGTCTGACAAGCCATTTTGGGTTGCAGAATACTTTTTTACAGGTACTGTAAATATCCTTCCCACTTTTCTCTGGTGACCAGGATTACCAGGGGGCCTCTCGCGCGTACATGCAAGCGTGTGCATGGTCTCAGCTTTTGTCAGATAAAGGAAAGGGGGGGGGGGGGGGGGGGGGATGGGACGATATGAACATTTCATATCACGATTATTGTGATAAAAGAAATCGCAATTTACGATATTATCGCGATAATCAAAATCCATTATCTTGGGGATGCGACGCATTGTGAGCTTGTAGATCTGCTATTTTTTGGCAAAGACATTTGATAGAGTGAAAAAAAGACTATCAAATACATACATTTTAAGTACCTTTTACCAATTATAGAGGGTTTTAGTGGTACCGGATATGCAGCTTGGCAAATAAAAGATAAGATGAATTGATCCCAGTGCATGACGGCGGACGATATCATGATAAATGAAATCTCCACGATACGATTATCTTGAGTGTTTTTTATCCCGATAAACGATAATATCGCGTACCGTACCATCTCTGGGGGGGTCCAAGGAAGAGGTTGGAGACTGGCATACAGTGTAGTCATTGACAGTGTGGTAAATACAGTAAATCCATTATATCTATATCCACATCAACACAACAACAGTCCATCCCCACCACCAACGTGCCACATGTTGTTTCAGTGATGTCACTTCATGGCTGAGTGACCACTGCATGGGAGGGAGCATGTGATTCAGTATGCCAACATCTCTCTAAACCAGGGCTAGCACGGGGGGCGCCGACATTATTTGGCACAGGGGAGAATGATCACTGGCACACTAGCATAAGTGTGTGAGAGATGTGTTTTTTATTTATTTAAATACATTTAAAAAAGGTTTAGTCAGTTAAGTCCCCCTCACATCTATATACCAATTACATCCTGCACAAAGTTCTACGTTATTCAAACTCCTAACTCTGACTGCCTGGGGTCTGAGAAGATAGGTGGGGTTATTGCTCTGACCTGGGGGTGGTGGAGGAGGAGGGGAGGAGGGGGGCAAGGATTGCCGATCTGGTTTGGCTATTTTTGGCAAAGAAATATGGTTTCAGACCAGTGGGAAAAACTCATTTTTTGACAGTACTCCTTCAGATTTTGTCCAATAATCATGCAAATCGGTAGACAGTATCTCTACAGCAGGGGTCAGCAACCTTTTTGACATGAAGTGCCTAGTTTTCATTTTCTTGATTTTTATAGTCAGTGTGCCATATCTTTTTGGGATTTGGATATATATCTTTTTGATATTCCATCCTGATTGGCCAAGATTGGCTTTCAAAGTTTAAAGGATTGGTCCGTTTTGAAGAAAATGCCTCAAATCATGAACAAAGCTTGCAATTTTGGGGAAATTGTGCATGTGCACGCACCTTCCCAATAGGCAGAGGAAGAAAATCCACTTCAACATTTTCAAATCAGCCTCCACCGATCAGTGTAAAACTTTGTATGCACACTCCCTTGAGGCCAAGGAAAAACCTTTGCCCTGGATTTTTCACATCTGCATTTTATAGCGCCACTGGGAGGCTGACTTATGTCAAACACATTTATGAATATTACAAATCCAGTACACAGTGTCTCTACAGTCATGTAATCAAGACAGATATCATTCTGATTGGCTAACATTGGCTTCCAAAGTTGGCAGGATTGGTCTGTTTTGAACGAAATGCCTCAGATCATGAACGCAACTTGCGCTTTCTGTGAAACTTTGCACGCACATTCCCACTAGGTCAAGGAACAAATGCGACTCACCAGCAGGTCGACTTTTGTAAAACATTTAAATCATGCATGCAGCGTTTGCCGTGAAAGGCCAAAGAAGACATGGTACCCTTTTCAAATAGATAGATAGATAGATAGATACCTTTATTATCCCAAGGGGGAAATTCAGTAATTGGCCTATTATAGTTGGCCTATTATAGTGCCACCAGGAGGCCACAATAACCTTCCTGACCTGGCAGAGACCTGTGCTTGGAAGAGCACTGCTTCAAGTTCTCTGTATTTGTTTGTCTTATGTACGCATGTTGGCTTACTGAAGTGACTTTGTCAGAGACTTGCAGACAAGGTGTCGGCCCGTGGGAAAGTATGCCAAGACAAACATCGAGTTATTTTAACACCACCTCTAACATCTACCCAGGAAACACGCACGCACACACACACACACACACACATACATACATACACGTGCGAGTGCACGCGCACACACACACAAACACACACACACACACACTCTGAAAATATATACAACATATATACAAAATGCCTCGCCATGACACGTTGTGAGCTTGTAGATCGTCTATTTTCCGGCGCAGGACACCGGCGGTCAACCAACAACTATGAATCAAAATAACTCCAAACTAAACTCACCCGTAAATGTTTAATCCTATAATCCTAAAACAAACCTGACTTTTTGTTTTGTTTTACAAAGTGTAAGCCTGACAAAATATGTTGTACCCATAACACACACACACACACACACACACACACACACACACACACACACACACACACACACACACATATAAACATACACGAACATGTGGAAAACACGTGTGCACTCACACACCCTTCATAGCTGCAGGCGCCGATCTTCTTTTTGGCTGTCACACAACACACACACAACACGCGTGCACACATACATACACACACACACCCACACACTCACACTTGTGTGTCCTTTACTTGTGCTTGGTGCCCAAAGGCACAAAACACACAGTATGTCTGATAGTGGCAAAGATCTAAATGTATATATTGAACGCTGTTAACCTGACTTTCGCCAGATGGTTTGCAGCATTGCGTATGCCTGCAGCCTGCATAACGCTCTGCTTCTACCATCTGGACTCGGTCCAGCACAACCGATGTAAGGGGCGGGCCATTTTTTTAAATTCTAAAGCAGGTGATTGGATATGGCCGTGCCAACTCCAACGACTCATATTGGCCTGTCTGCATGACGTTGCACCCAGAATCCGCCTCCTGGGTTTCCACGTGGTCTGCAATCAGACTCTATAATACAGTATCTGGCTTAAAGTCCTGTTCGCAATTTGGTGTTAGGGGAGTTTCTCACCTGAACTGAGTCAGTGGGTCCCTAGACATGAACAATCACAGAGGTGCTCGTCCGCCATAGTGCCAGGAATGGCGCAATGGCCAAATCAAATATGGCTGCCATCGGCTATGATGAAAATCCAACTTTTCTGTTTCTGGGTGTATATGCACATGTAATACCTCTATTTGGACTAATTGTGGTGTGGGGAATTCATTTCTGATATTGTTTTGACCATTTTGGGCGATTTGGACCTCAAAAGGTCATGGTCAAGGTCATTTTGCTATTCCGAAGACCGTGGGCCATAACTTGGCCATTGTTAGGAGTAAAAACAGGTGCAGTAGGTCTAAATCAACTAATGCTGACATGTATAATTCATTTCTGACATTGTTTTGACCATTAAAGATCATCTTGTCTTTGAAATATCAATGTCAATGCCATTTTCTAAAAACGATTTTGTTCATTACTTGCACTTTTATAGTATTTTTTGTAAGTTTGTTACTATTTTATAGTAAGTTTGTTTTGTTTATAACAAAAGACATACTAGTGGGAAATACAACAAGTAAACATCCACATTTAACTTTAAAGGGGGGTTTTAAATGGGTGTTTAAATGAGCAAATAAGACTATTTACGAATAAAAGTGACAAATAAAATCACACAACAAAAGCACACACAAAATTAAATAACAATTTCCAAAGTGCACCATATTGGGATTGTGTGCATCCAAGTTAGTATGATGTGTTTTTACAGGATGTATTCAGCAAGGCAGCCATATCCTCGAGAGTCGAAGTGTTCCTTGCATCCGTCCAATGTTCCATTGGTTCTAGTCTTTCCTCAGGTTCCTTGGCTGTTGCAAGCAGGTGGCAAGACATGCACTAGAAAGGTGCCTTGTTGGTCTCAGGCAGCAGTTGTACTTCTCTGCTACCAATAATGTCTTGTTCTGTCAAGGTCTTTGCCTCTCCAAAGTTTGTTAGATATTGTATTCGGTCAGAAGCCATAGCTGCATGCTTAGTCCCCACCTGGCCCATGCAGTCATTTCCAGTTTCCAAGGCATATGTCCCCTGATCACTGTCTTGGCTAGTGGTGCTCCAAGATGAGAGACTGCTTGATGCTGTAGAAGCATGTGCCGCTGCACACCTAGTGCCATACTGCTACCAGATCTACTTAATCCCCAGTGCTTGGAAGTATCACTACGACAACTCTCTGGGGTCCACTCATAATCCTGGCGACCCATTATTCCCTCCATTAGGTTAGGGTTATGGGTAGGTTTAGTTATAATAGGGCCAGTTGACTCCACATGTACCAGCAGCTTGGTGACAGCCTCCTCAATCTAGTTCAATCTTTGGGATCTCTTCACCTCCAGCCCCTTTTGCAGGGAGCCACTCATCATCATCAGAGATAACAGAGTCGATAGACGCACCCATCCCTCATCAACTTTACACATTCTGGGTGTCTGAGGTGAACAAACAGCTCTCCAGCTGTGTGTTCGGAATATGGTGGCCATTCAAGCTTGTGGCGATGTAGGTAGAACGGCTGCCTTGGAATCTGAAGGTTCCAGGGTCGATTTATGTCTCCTCCTGCTTATTTGTCGAAGTGTGCTTAAGCAAGACACTGAACCCCTAACTGCTCCCGATGAGCACCTTGCATGGTTTCTTGGTGTGAATGTATGTGTGAATGTGTGTGTTAATGGGTGAATGTGAAATACATTGTACAGCGCTTTGGAGAAGAGCGCTATATACTGTAAATGCAGTCCATTTACCATTATCAGCTCTGTTGTCTCTGTTGATGATGTCGCTAGTGGAGAAGAGATCCCAGACATCTTGAATAGGATTGAGGAGGCTGACACCTGGTGCATGTACAGCCTCCATTATAACTAAGCCTATCCCTAACCTTCACTAACCTAATGGTCAGAATAATGGGATGTCGGAACTATGAGCGGACCCCAGAGAGTTGTTGTCTCCTTCACATTACTGCTATACTACACCCCATATTTCCAAGCACTGGGGATGAAGGAGATCTGGCAGCAGTATGGCACTGGTGAGACTCACTTGCACTGCATCAAGCAGTCTCATCTTGGAGCACCACTAGCCAAGACAGTGATCAAGGCACATATGCCTTGGAGACAGGAGATGACTGCATGGGCCAGGTGAGGATTAAACATGTAGTTATGGCTTCTGACCGAGTACAATGTCTAACAAACTTTGGAGAGGCAAATACCTTGACAGAACAAGACACAGTATTGGTAGCAGAGAAGTACAACTGCTGAGACCAACAAGGCACCTTTCTAGCGCATTTCTTGCCACCTGCTTGAACAGCCAAGGAACCTGAGGAAAGACTAGAACCAATGGAACATGGAACAGGGCATGACATAAAGGCTTGTCCTGTTGTCCGGGACAAGTGCCCATACTATGGAGTGGAGGGAGCAAGGGGGGTCATTAGCCGTCCTTTTGTTATTATTTCAATGTATGAAATCTTTATCCGGACAAGTGACTTTTGTCTCCGGACAAGTGAATGGGAAATATACTTGTCCAAAGGACAACTGCCTCAAAAAGTCAATGTCAAGCTCTGATGGATGGAAGGAGCACTTTGACTTTAGTACACTCCTGCCATGTCTGAAGCAAGACACTCGACACTGATGGAGTTCTGTGCATCATATTTTGCCATGGAACAATGCCAAATCCATCCTGTAAAAACACCTCATACTAACTTGCATGCACACAATCCCAATATGGTGCACTTTGAGGGAAATTGTTATTTAATTGTGTGTGTGATTTTGTTGTGTAATTTTATTTGTCACTTTTATTCGTAAATAGTCTTATTTGCTCATTTAAACACCCATTTTAAACCCCAATTTAAAGTTAAATGTGGATGCTTACTTGTTGTATTTCTCACTAGTATGTATTTTGTTATAAACAAAACAAACTTACTATAAAATAGTAACAAACTTACACAAAATACTATAAAAGTGCAAGTAATGAACAAAATCGTTTTTGAAAAATGGCATTGACATTGATATTTCAAAGACAAGATGATCCTTAATGGTCAAAACAATGTCAGAAATGAATTATACATGTCAGCATTAGTTGATTTAGACCTACTGCACCTGTTTTTACTCCTAACAATGGCCAAGTTATGGCCCACGGTCTTCGGAATAGCAAAATGACCTCGACCATGACCTTTTGAGGTCCAAATCACCCAAAATGGTCAAAACAATATCAGAAATGAATTCCCCACACCACAATTAGTCCAAATAGAGGTATTACATGTGCATATACACCCAGAAACAGAAAAGTTGGATTTTCATCATAGCCGATGGCAGCCATATTTGATTTGGCCATTGCGCCATTCCTGGCACTATGGCGGACAAGCACCTCTGTGATTTTTAATGTCTAGGGACCCACTGACTCAGTTCAGGTGAGAAACTCCCCTAACACCAAATTGCGAACAGGACTTTAAGCCAGATACTGGATCACTATTGGCTCAGAGCCGCTCAGAGCCCGCCCATAGCTGCCGCTGATTGGTCCGGCCAGGGACATTCCGAAGGGAACCCCTCCTCCGCAAGTGAACCCAGATGGTAAAGCAATGCATAAGCAATGCTGCCACCATCTGGCGAAAGTCAGGTAAGAACGCTGTAGACCTGAATCGCAAATTCTTTGAGATAATCGTATTATAAATTTGTTTAAAAAACATTTTTGTTGACATTTTTCCTATAATGACATCTCGTGCCCAAATCAGAGAAGCCAGGTTGAAAAGTGATGATGGTGAAATGATGGTACGGTACTGCATTTCTACACAAATCGCATTTCAATGTGCGTTTACATTCACCCCCATATTCTTCACACGGTGACAGGAGACAACAACTAGGCACCAACCTACTGTACTCCTTCAGGAGCAGCAGTTAGGGGTTCAGTGACAGTGTCTTGTTCAAGGGCACAAGGGAAGAGCCGCCGGGGATCGAACCAGTTAAACCTTTCAGTTCCCACACTGCCGCAGTTCATGTATTCTTGTATTCCTTTTACTGAGGTTAAAGGAGTAGTTCACCCCCAAAATGACTTTTTTTCCATTGATTAGTCACGCCATGGAGACTAGAGTTCAATAATAGTTTTAGTTTTTTGTCGCATTCCTAAGACAAAAATGTGATAACAATAATTTTACCCCCATTCGTTCCGGATGGGAAACGGGTCCCCATCCGGAATCAATGGGGATAAATTTACTCAAATAAAAATGTTGTCAAATAAAAGATTTTATTGGGGTAAATTTACTCAAATAAAAATTTTGTCAAATAAAAAATATTATTGAACTCTACTCTCCATGGCATGAGTAATCAATAGAAAAAAAGTCATTTTGGGGGTGAACTACTCCTTTAAGGTTAGGAATACGTTTAGGGTTAGGCGTAGTTTTACTGAGGTTGCGTTTAGGAATAAGGCCATGTTTAGGCATAGTTTTACTGAGGTTACGTCGAGGAATAACTGGTGCCAAGTCTGGCGATGTTCTGAGGTCAGGTCACCGGATTTTACCTGGGGGTGAGCGTTCTTGTATTCCCGCCCGAGGGTTGTGTCTGCATTTGAAACTTCTGACGGTGGAATGGAGAGTAGAAGCCTTTTGTTTCATACAGGCTTAGTTTTATGTTCATTTCAAACAGCACCGCTATGGAGGAAAGTCCAGCCGTATTGCAGCAGCAGAGCTTGCAGTAAAAAAAAGTCTTCTAGTGCAGTCAGGGCTTTCGTGTGAAAATGAGAGATGTTTACAGCTTGTCACGAGTGTTCGGAGTTGTCAGAGTGTCGGGCTGGCTGCTGTGTTGAGTGGGTCACACCTGCTCACAATAACAACTCTCTATTCAGCTAGAGAGGAGCCCTTAAACCCTGTGTATGTGCGTGCGTGTGGGACGTGCATGCGCGCGTGCAGACACTAGATAATGCCATGTAGTGCGGTGGTTTTCAAACTTTTTCAATTTCAAGTTTGGTATGCATTATTATGCCATGATTCAATTTATAGATGGATGAGAATGAGATTTTTTATTAAAGGAGTAGTTCTCCCCCCAAATGCCATTTTTTCTATTCTTATTAACACATATGGTGCCAACCCCGAGTTTCCCGAGTTTGTATTGGTACTAGTGCTGTGCCAACCCCGAGTTTCCCGAGTTTGGGCCGTTTTTGAAAAAAAAAAAAAAAATTCAATTTTTTTTTTTCAAAAATATTTTTTGGACCTCCAGAAATGTATTAGGCATGATCGCGATCGCGAAATTGCATGTTTAACCCCCATACCAACCCATTCTTTCAAACATGGCAGCCATGTTTGTTTACATCTGAAGAAAACATAATGGCTGATAAATCATGAATGCCTGCACGGATTTCCAAGCGGATTTTTTTGTTTGAAAGCTGTGAACAGCATCTACACACGTGCTGCATCATCTAGGCATGGGCGTGCACTTTTTACACACTTGCACAATTACATGGAAGTCTATGGTAACCATGGCAACGCGGGACATTGGCCGGAAAAAATCATTGCAACATAAGTGTTAAGTAAGTAAAGTATATCTGAGTCATTCCACGAAACATTTTTGGACATTTTTTTCGGGAACATTTGATCGAAATGAATTACTTTTCTGAATAGCCCACACCATTAAGGACATATTTAACATGCAGAAAAATATATTTTCCCATCTCAGGCATTAAATTAATATTAACTAGAAGCAGTGCTCTTCCGAGCACAGGTCTCCACCAGGCCACACAAATCGGCCTGTTATAGCGCCACCATGAGGCTGATTTAAAAAATGTATGCAGAGGTTCTGAATTAGCATCCAGGGAGTGTGTGTGCTCAGTTTGGCAGCGATCGGGCCAACGGCGCCGGAGATTAGCTGGTAACAACCAGGCCACACAAATCGGCCTGTTATAGCGCCACCATGAGGCTGATTTGAAAAATGTGGGGCAGAGGTTCTAGATTGGCATCCAGGGAGTGTGTGTGCTCAGTTTGGCAGCGATCGGGCCAACGGTGACTGAGATTAGCTGTTCACAAACTGCGAGGACGCACGGACGCACGCACGGACGCACGCACGGACGGACGGACGGAGGGGAAAACATACTCTCCCTCAGCCTTCGGCTGGTGGAGACAATAATAATCCATTTAACAGGGTTGACATTGATAACGGGGTTGAGTGTAACAGGGTTGAGATTTTTTACTCAAGATGGCAATTACTCTACCTGTGGTGATTAAGAAGAGACCACATGGCATGCATGACATTAGGAAATCAGATACATTGTTGAAATAACAAAGATATTTTTCACAAATGATTGTTTTCTATCTTTATTTCATGTAACGGGGTTGAGTTGTTAAGCTTTACGACCACACTATGAAAGTATAAATGACTATAAATAGGTGTAAAAAGTTGGGAAATGTCCTCTTTCTGCAGCATCTTGCTCAGAAGACTTGTAGAATGCCATTGCATGTTGTTGATGTCACTAAAGGAGCAGTTCATACTTTTTACAGAGAGGAGAATGACTTTGTAACGGGGTTGAGTGCGATTGGGGGACGGAGCTATATTATGTGATTTTAATGATAAATCATCTATCTATTAAAATACTAAACATGACCAGCAATAGAGTACATTGCTGGTTTTATGTGAATACAATAGCATAATTTATGCATTATTTTACATTTTTAGTAGTTATATCTCAAGTCCACTTTCCTTAGCAGCCATAGGGGACATGAGAAAATGGACAAAATAGGTGGTGTCTACTAAAAAAATGGAAGATAATTTCTGGAATTAAGATAAAATGTATGTATGTTTTACACAATATTAAAGGGAACATTTCAATTAATGATAAAAGCTTTTAAAAATCAATTTTGGTGACCAAATAGATAAAATACAGCTAAAAGGATTAGAGGGACCTCAAATCGTACCGGTTTCGTGGAATGACTCATCTATTTTCGATTACTCACCCCATGGAGACTTGAGTTCAATAATATTTGTTTGTATTTGTCGCATTCTGAATCCAATAATTTGAGGAGACTCTTTGCAGGCCCATTGATTCCAGATGGAGAACCAAATGCATTTGGGTCTCCATCCGGAATCAATAGGGGTGGATTTATTTTAATCAAATTATTAAACTAAAAATATTATTTAACTCAAGTCTCCATGGCATGAGTAATCAATAGAAAGAAAGTCATTTTGGGGGTGAACTACTGCCGTGTTCAAGATGCCCAGCCGACATGCTTACAAGACACTCACAAAATTAACACCAAGATGCACCACAAACAGAATACATAAACATATTGATTGACCAGGCAGGCTGTGAGTTTACGGATACATGGTTCTCCAACTCTCGCAACTGCCATGCCTTCAATATAAATGTTCCTAAAACAACTCTTGGGAGTTATAGACCCATTTTGGTTCCTACTTCCTAACTATCAACCATATTGCTGGGGACCCCCTGGAACTCCCTCAAGGACCCCTGGCCTGGGGGGGGGTCCACAGACCGCACTCTGAGCAACACTGATCACTTTTAATCCAAGCTGTGTTAAAGCTCCAATTCGTAACTTCTGCCTGGGATATAAACCTAAATGTCTCACTGGAAGAGTATAGGGCAGGCTTGTCAACTCTCCTGGATTTCCCAGGAGTCTCCTGGATTTTGACCCCATCTCCTGGCATGCTCCTGGATTGGCAAATCTCCTGGATTTCTCCTGGATTTGGTATCAAACTCCCCAAATTCACCAGAACACAGGAAATTACATCTACTATGTAAAAAATGTTCTGGGGGAGGACCCCCAGACCCCCCGCTTTAGGGGTGGGGCAATGAATGCAAGAAAGATCAGACACATATTCACTTAAGTAATTACTTAAAAATTAGAAGTCATCATTAAAGATGTCCTTTGGTTCAGTCATCAAATCTGTACACCTACATTTGGCATTTTAAGGCTGAAATTGTACCCATGCTAGTAAAGCAAGCCCGATAAACATATAAAACATGCACAAAATTCACCAGAACACAGGAAATTACATCTACTATGTTACATTTTTTCAGGGGGAGGACCCCCAGACCCCCCACTTTAGGGTTGGGGCAATGCATGCAAGAAAGATCATATACATCATGTAATGACTTAAAGATGAGAAGTCATTATTATTCACCTACATTTGGTATTTTAAGGCTGAAATTGGACGAGTGCTAGTAAAGCAAGCTTGATAAAAGTATCAAACATGCACAAAATTCAACAGAACACAGGAAAATATATATCTGTTAAGAGGTTTTGCGGAGAGGACCCCCAGACCCCGGTAGGGGAGTTCCGCGCACCCCCCAAAAAATAAATCTCCTGGATTCTGACCGTCCAATGTTGACAACCCTGGTATAGGGAGACCATCTCCCTCCATAAGGTCCATTGTATTGTATCAACATGCTAAATGTGGAATCTGGCAAATTGAATGAATAATGTCCACCAGATTACATCAAAACTTCACTAACTTTTTGTTTGTTTTATAATAACTGTCATCTGACATGTGCACTCCAAACCCACTTGTAATACAATAAGAAAGAAAGAAAGGCAGAAAGGCAGAAAGGCAGAAAGGCAGAAAGAAAGAAAGAAAGAAAGATTTATCCAAAATAGGGACAGGTGTATTGTCATTTCATGGCTGAATGCAAAAGCAAACATTTAATGAAATATGAGAGAAATATAACGAAAAAAGTCAACACAACCATGTGGTCTTTTATCCACCGTCACAGATAGGACCATGGCAATGTCAACGGATTGACAAGCATCTGTATATCTTGAAATGCCATTAACCACTGTAATACACCGGTAATATCTTATGTCAGCTTTACCTAGTAGCCTACCAACTAGCCTACTACTACTACTATACAATAACCTAAAAGAAAAACACAACAACTCAATCATATAGTGATTAATGCAACAGGTTGTCAAACTGCAGTGCATAACCTACATGTGGCTATAGTCTATGGGTCAGCACTCAGCAGTGTTCTGTCTATTTGCCCGTTTGCAAAAAACAGCGTCATTAAACCATGATTACTTTGACAAATGCATGTTAAATGAAATAGCCACTCACACACCTGAACTAACTTAAATAAAGCAAGCAACCGCTGTGTTGACAAAGTAAAATAAGAAAATACAAAAGTAGCTAATAGTAGTAGTAGAGAGACGCTATGTGTATTTGGCTTTAATTCTACCAACCTTTCATCCAGTCCACAACTTCTTGCGGGGTCCACTTGGTAACGGGGTCCATTTTCACACGCACAGCCGAACCGAACCAGCCTGTTTAATTAACAAGCAGGCTGTTAATTTAACCAACTGACATAATAATTAGTAACTGTACTGTAACCACAATAACGCCACACAAATATCCACTGACACATACACAGTTAGACACACGCACGCACACACACACTGCCACCTCCTCGCTGTGCTGTGTGTGACACACTGAAACAAGTTTCTCTGCGTGAAAGCAGAGCCAGCAACACGAGCACATGGGGGCGGGGCCATGAGGCACTGGTGTCAAGTTGCAGGCTGTGGTGATCAAATTAGGGTTCGGGGGACCCCCAGGGGTCCAGGGGGGTTCAAAGTTCCAAGCTCCAAGCAGTGGTGGAAAAATGACTCACATTTTGAGCAGTGGTGGAAAAAGTAGGCTACTCACATTCTTTACTTCTTGTAAAAGTATCAATACTGCAATGTAGATACGTGTAGGCTACTCTGTTACAAGTAAAAGTCTGGAATTCAAAATGTACTTGAATAAAAGTAGGAAAGTATTGGCATCAAAATGTAGGCCTACTTAAAGTACTAAAAGTAAATGTTTGAAAATAGCAGATCTACAAGCTCATTGTGAGCTTAGATTGTCTATTTTCAAATAGCCACGCGGTATAAAGTAGGGCTAAAGTGGTTTATGTATGTTTTAAAATGCTAAAACTGCTTTTGAGTAAAAGTACAAAAATATCTAAATGTACTTAAAGTATATAGGCTAACAAAAGTAGAAAGTAAGCTACTCATAATGCATATAACAACACACAAGTTTTCAAATGTATAAAATGGATACACGTCTTTTGAAAATAGCAGATCTACAAGCTCACGATGCATGAGCTTGTAGATCGATCGGCTATTTTCAAATGGCCAAAATATAAGCCTACTCTTAGGCCTGAGGTGGTTAATGTATGTTTTCGTAGTAATAATCGAAATAAAAAAAGGAACATGTAACTAAAGCTTTCAAATAATTGTAGTGGAGTCAGGGCTGCCAATCACTTCAGTACTTTTACTTCTAGTCCACTTTTACTCAGGTCTGTCAAGTGCCAAGCCTCCTGGATCCAGCAAGAGTCTCCTGGATTTCAACCACATCTCCAGCTGGACTCCTGGATTGTTCTACTGGATTTCTCCTGGATCGGTATCAAACTCCCCAAATTCACCAGAACATGCATGGAAATCACATCTACTAGTCTAAGTTAAAACGTTTCCATTGGAACTTTTCAATGGAAACTATCTCATGTTTTCCTCATGACACATGTTGTATTATAGGGTGAAAGATTTACATATTTACGAACCGTAATTGTAAGGTTCTATAAAGTAACAATGTAATTCAGGAGTGAAAAAATCGAACCTCTGTTCGAAGTGGAGCTGTGTGTGTGTGTGTGTGTGTGTGTGTGTGTGTGTGTGTGTGTATTGCAGTTGATGCTCAGGGCAGGCTAGACTCAACAGCACCTCTCTGGTCACTCAGGGTTACTACATACAGGCTACATACAGACCCACAGACCCACCCACCCACATACCCACATACCTACACACACGGCCACGTATAGGGAGCTTGTGTTCCACACAGCTCCAAAAGTTATTATACAGGGGTGACCTGAGACAAAAAAAAAAAAGTTTGAGAACCACTTCACTATAGGCCAGTGGTTTTCAACATGTGGTCCGGGGACTACCAGTGGTCCTTGAGGGGGTTCTAGGTGGTCCCCAGCTAAATAGTGGAGAGTTGGTAACCAAATGGACCCTTATAGATCTTTAACTCTTGAAAGAGAAATGTTTTACCACATTTAACGCTCTCAAGAGTCAATTATTGTTCTGCATTACTTAATTTACAATAAGTCGACACAATCACAGAATAGTAGAAGAATTGTTATTTTGTTGTTTATATCTCTCTATGGCACCATATCAATATAGAATGGAAATGTGGTCAACATCTTATCCAAGTTTTAGGTCTGAGAGGCCAAATCTCATCAAATGGTGGTCCGTGGCTCAAATGCAGAATAAATAACGGGCCTTGATATGAATAGGGTTGAGAACCACTGCACTAGGCAATCATAGATTGTTTCTGATGTAGACATGAGAGGAGACACAAAGTATAAACATTCTTTTGCTCCTCCAGATCAGATGCACTCACTCTTCTCTTCCCATGGGAACCCTTTCTCCAGGAACCTAAAAAAGAAAACATGCTTCAAGTATAAGGCAACACCCAAACACATATTACAGAACTGGTTGTGGATGCAGAAAGATGAAAGATGTAATTAGAGGCTACTGGAAGATGCTTTTTCTGAGTGATAATCTGGTGTGTGAAAGTTTTGGTGATAAGGGCTAGGATGGATATACATTCTAGGGCTGGGATGATATGGGTAGCACACGATACGATAACTGTGGCGATACTGTATGTGGCCCTCGATGACGATAATATCACAATACACGATATCTGCGATACGCAATGTATATTTCATCAACAATCAAAATCACGCTGCCTGCAACCTCTAAAATTACACTCTAGATTAGGAAGATTTGGAGCAAAATCAGTAAGTAAAACAAAGTAACTAAACCAGTTACTAAACCTAGCACCCTATTGGATGAACTATTCAGCTGATCTACAAGCTCTGATCTACAAGTATACCAATAAGCCCACACACAGCATGTTGCAATGCGATGCACTGAGAACTTGTAGATCAGGTTATTCCCGGCAAAGAGATTATGGAGTAGAAGGAAAACAATCTGGGGGTCTATTATAGAGCTCTGGGGGACTCCGGTCAACTAAGTATATAGGGGTTTAAGTGGTTAAATAAATGTATCCGAGTAAATGTAAGTCATTACTCCCCCACCTCTGCTTTGAAGGGAGTGAACAACCCATGCTTTGACTTCCAGAGACATGTAGTTTGTTGGGCTGTGAGGGAACCCTGAACATCCTGTGTGGGGGAAGACGTGGGGTTCACCCCTGCTCTTCCACATACTTGTGGGCCTTCAAAGTCTAAAGAAACCCTCTCAGAAGTGGCACTTTCCCATCAGAAGCATGTATTTTCCGTGTGTTATTTGTGATCGTAATTGCCTGTTGGTTCCAATACATTCAGCTATTTTAGAAACAGGCCACCAACATGCTAGGGAAATTGCAGCATTTTGTTGTTCCTTTTATGGTGGGAAAACCCTTCATTTATTCACAGGCAATGAACAGAGTATAGAGTATAGGCAGCAAACACACTCTTGGTCCATTTAGGTTGCCACTTGTACACTCAGTCTTTAACCAATACCATCAGAACCCTTGCATTTCTATTCCATTTCACAATCATTATTATTAGTATAGTAATACATTCATGTATTCATCATTTTAATGTTGGTGTTGGCAAAGATGGGGCTCATTTTAATTACTTTGTGCCAATTAACCTAATACTTCATCATTTATCAGTTATATGTTTTGTACAGTACATTATTAATAATCTATATCAGCAAAGTTGAGCAATTGAAGTGCAGTAAAAAGAACCTTGAACCGTCATGTTATGTTGTTGTTTTTTTCATTGTGTCCTGTGTAAGAAAAGTATATATAAACTACCTCAAAGTTTTACTTAAGCTTTACTTAATTACTTTCCAACAATGTAATACAGACATTTTATACAAGTTAAAAAAGGACATCAATTTAAACAAGCCTAAAGGCTTTTTTGAGGTGTCGATCCTTTAAGTTTGTACCACTGAACCGTACGGTCATGAAACTGTACCTTTTCCTATGCAAACTAATAGTTTTCAATCAATCAATCAAACAGTACCAACGTCCAACATAATAGGTTATAGACAAATAGATGTATAGACAAATAGCCTATAGTTAATGCAAAACCTAAATTCAGTAGACATGCAGACAGTAACATGCACTGTATGTCACTACAGAAGTTATTCTCAACCTTTTTCATTTCAAGGACCCCCAGTTTGATATGCATTAGACCAGTGCTTTTTATTTTCAGGCCACGACCTCCCAAAATAATCATATTTGAACTGGGTAACCTGTCAAGCAATTGGAATTGTATAAGTTGAGGCATTTAGTTAGTTCCACAGATAAATATCGTGAAAATAGCCAATGTGAAATACGGTTGATCTCATCACTATGGGCCTATATGTGTCTCAGATAAAAGTGTAATAAGCACAAGCCTTTATGAAGTATTTGACTCTTAAGGTGGAGGTTTGTTTAAAACTTTGTTTTTGGTTAAAAAGTTCAAGCTATATTTTCTGATGACAGTAATCAATGCTATAGAGTTTTAGTTTTTGTTCATTAACAGGGGTCTCCCAGTCTCTCATTGGTGTAAAGTAACAAGTACAACATTTATTCAAGTACTGCAAGTACATTTGAGGCATTTTTACTTGACTGGAGCTTTTACTTCTACTCCATTACATCTCGAGGGCAAATAATTATACTTTTACTTCACTATTTGAGAACTGTAGAACTAGTTACTTTGTTTGTAGATTTTGATTATTACAAAACATTAACCACTGTCCATCTACAAATCGGACAGTGTGGTTTATGAGCTTGTAGATCTGCCATTTTCAAAAGATTACAAATTGTATACATTTGAACACTTGTGAAACTGTTGTTTGCGTCTGTGACTAGGACCCAAAAAATGTATAAAAGGCTCTCCTCGTTTCTCAGTATCATGCAAGTATCATGGTTCGTATCATGTCCTTAGCATGGTTTCATGACAGTATCACTTCGATATCATGGTCAGTTTCATGTCAGTATCAGGTCAGTATTATGGTCAGACTGGTTAGTCTTGCCATCTCAACATCATATTATGATGGCAACAGCCCCACCTAGTGCTCAACCTTGTTACCACACTTGCAAAAGATTGCCAGCATAATCTGTCAGGGATTATGAAACACTTCCAGTGCATGCAAGAATGTAGTCAGAAAATACACTGATACTTATTGATGTATTAATAAATGGTTGGGCCTTAAAACCTGCATGTGATTAACAGAGTTCAGTCTGTACATAGAGTTAACAGGAACCGTCTAGTTTTGAAAGCATTTAAAGACTTCTTCTGTATCTCAGTTTCTGAAATAATCGTGTGACGAGCACACTGATCTGTCAGCAATGAAACATTACTGCAATTATTGTCATTCCAATTAACCAGCATCCCTTAACTTTGATTCAATACGGTTTACCCCAAAACACCTGTTAACCTATGGCCTATTTGAAAATGACTCCTAAAACCTTTTATGGAAAACTTCACAGAAGCACAGAAGTGTCAACGTCTACTAAAACATTTCTTGGCCTCTGATAGAAGCAATATTTGTGCTTACACCTTTGGGCTTTGATAGAAATTAACCTCTTTACCTCTTTGTCCAAACCTTTAACACAAAATCTACAAACTCAGAAAATAGAATAAAAACAAAATACATTATTCTCAGCTTCTGCAGCAGATAGAAACAGAGCTTACACATTTGGTTTTCATAATGGTTCACTTTTATTTGTACAACAAAGGCAATTCAAATGGTAGTTTTCCCTCTTAGCACTGCAAGAGGCTTTTCTCAGACGTGTACAAGCTGGTACTGTTCAAGAGACTTAAACAAATGAAACTCATCACATTATTTACAGGTGTTTTTATTCTTTCATGTGCAAGTCATGTGATGTCTTTACTTTGTCATGGTTGATTTAAAGTCTTGGTAGTGGTTTGAAGGTCAAATTAAAGTACCTGAGGGATACAATGAGAGTGCTGTCATCATTGTCTTTCACTAGAAGGCCTCAGGCGGAGGTCTTTAATTCTTTAGTGAAAAAATGACAGGACACTCATCCTCATCAACGAGGAAATCCTTAATCCTTGTGATGGAACAGTTAGAATACTGGTTGGGCTTCTGGGTCCAGACACAGTATTCATACAAAAAGGCTTCCATTCTGTGTACCACAAAGGAATGCAGCATGAAAGTATATTTACATACTTTCTCTTGTGGAGAGAAGAGTGTCTGCTCCCCTGAGTTCTGGTGCAGCACTTCAGGTGGGCTATGAAAAAAGAAAAAACATAATAATTTAATTAAAAATAGTCATGTACTACTTGAGAACATAAGAAAATAAAACAAAGGAAAAGGAAACAAGCCACTCAGATTGATCATAGGAGGATTATGAGATAATGGGCAAATGTTTGTAAAAGACATACGCACCAACTACCTCTATCTGTAGGTCAACAGCAGTGGTTCCTAAGCGTTGTAAGGGTTCATTTAAAAAAAACTACAAATTTATGGAGTAAGCCTCATCCACGTAGCAGTGTGTGCCCTCTTCTTGATGGCGACAGCGACTCTTTTTGATGACTACCTGCCGGATGTGAGGAAGAGGAAACATTAGTTTATCTTCATTGTCACTCACAAAAAACCTCTGCAGCCTTTAATCTGTCACAAAAACTAAACACCGGTTTGTTGCCTATTAGCCTTGGTAAGCATTTGTCATAGGCTAAAACATTGTTTCGAATTTGCACCCGACAGAGTTCAAAGACAACGGTTTGTTTTTAGTTGAGCGCGCCAAACCTTTGAAGTGACATCTGACTCACCTGCTCGGCGCTTTGCCACATGACAACAGCTATGTTCCTCAGGACTACAATGACCCTGTTGGTGTCAACATGGCTTCTGTGGGAGAAAATGTCGTGATTTGTAACATGAGCTCTTAATGGCATTCAGGCAGAGGTCTTCTCTGCTTGATGAAGGTCACATCTTCATCTTCATCAGCCTCTTCCAAGCAGCAGTGTGCCTTCTTCCTGGTCTTGACGACCACCTGCTGTGAGGAAGAGGAAACAAGTTAGTTTACATGTCTTCATCATCACTCTTTTAGATTTAATATGCAGCTGTGGGTGCTAGGGGCATGTTCTCTCCGCCGCATCAGTGCCCATACCCTGGAAAGGGTTGGCAAAGTGGCCTTTCTGTGTCGAGTTTGTACTGCGCTGTATAGATGTTGGTCTGAGCCACACACTTCCTCAGCAACTTCAGTCAAGAAGAGTCTGAGGAAGTCCTCCGGTCTGTCTGATTGGAGGGTTGCAGCACCATTGATGGGCCCAGGTGTAGCTGAGAATGGGAAGGATTCAGGCCGTCAAGCCCTATCCTCACCACGCCAGCCAGGAGAAACAGGATCACCACGCACACGTCCCCTACCTGTAAATTATAGAAATACCTAATTACCATACAATATATACATTTACAATAGGCCTGAATTCAAATTTATTAAAGTGTCAGATCTTAACAAGTTATCTCAAGACACTTTACATAGGCTACAGAGCACCTCATGAGACCTCATGATAAGAGGACCCCACCCTGAGCAAGCAATTTCACAACGAAAAACCCCCTCTTAACTGGAGGAAACGTCAGGACAGACCCAGGCTCTAGGGTGGGAGGCCATCTGCCTCGACCGTGTCGGGGGGAAAGAAAGAGAGAACAAGGAGAGACAGATACAGGCAAATACAAGAAGTAACAGTAGATACAATTGTGTAAGATAGTATGTACTATAATATGGTTTAACAATAATGTTGAACAGTATATAATGGTAGAATATAAGAATATTAAGATAATCCACCTCCTCAATTAACCTCCTCAGGGCAAGATCTGGGCTACTATGGTTCTCTCCTCTCAAAAGCCGCTTTGGCTTTCCCTGAGGGTCGATGGCATGCCAAATCCGGTTTAGTATCATCCGGTTGTAGACCTTTGCAGCGATGCAGGTCAGGCTGATTCCTCGATAGTTGTCCGGCTTCGAAAGGTCTCCGGCTTTAGGCACCGGGATGATGTTGGAGAGAGACCACGTCAGGCAGCTTGTTGCCTAGCAGGGCAAGGTTACAAAACTGTAGGATGTTGTTGAGACCGCAGTTCTTTACACCTCTGGGGCATGTCGTCCGGTCCAGCACTCTTGCCCTCTCTCAGAGTGTTTTTCGCCCTGGCAAGCTCACTGACCGTGAAGGGACCATCATTGATGTTGAGGTTCTGGAGGAATGATGGCATTTTCTCCTCCTCTCCATCTGATGTTGTGCCCATCAGATGGAGAGGTTGAGGTTGTTGTGCATGGCCTTTGCATGGCCTTTCCTCAGGGCTGTGTCCCTCAACATGTCCATCCTTGGTCCTCTTCCGTGCTATCATCTCGTTGATGACCTTCCAGACTTCTTCATACTGCCTCTCTCACCTTGCACTGCCTGGACTCTCCCCTCCCTCTCCATCAGTTCCTTCCCTTGATCTTGTCATAGGTACTGAAGAGAAGCCGTTTGGCCTCGTTCAGTCTCCCACGTCTCTCCACAGTAGGCTCACGCAAAGCCAAGCCGTGCTTCCTCCACCCTGCCCCGTGCTGCTACGACCTCCGGTTGTTTGGACCACAGGGAGCTTCTGGTTTTGTCCAGCATGGGCACACACAGCCTGGTCGCCTCTTCGTTGGTGATATCGAATCGCCTGTATTTGCTGCTAGGCTCCACTTCAGCTGAAAGAGACTCCTAACCTCCTCCGAATACCTAGTTTGCGTCGATCGCCTTCCAGTATAATACACTCTTGGTCTATAGCTCAGGGTCCGCATTGTAATAGCAGTCCATGTATCTGTGGAGTGGGAGACAAAAGAAACTCCATATAAAGGAATTCCATATAAAAGAAACTCCATATATCTAACCAAATGGACACATTTCAAGCTAAAAAACAAAACCAAGTGCTTTTTACAAAATGCACTTTAACAGTAGGCCTCTCTCTGTAACCAAATGGACTCTTACAGTACTGCATCTCTCTGTAACTGACAACATGTCCCTCCTTGGTCCTCTTCCGTCCTATCATCTCGTTGATGACCTTCCAGACTTCTTCACACTGCCTCTCACCTTGCGCTGCCTGGACTGCCTGGACTCTCCGCACCGTCTCCATCAGTTCCTTCCCCTTGATCAGGCGATGCCAATTAAGCATACAAAGTCAAGTAATTATTACAATACCAAAATGTAACGTACAGAGTACAGATATAGCCTAACTGAACTAATAGATACATTTAGGACAAAATTAGCCCTGAATACAGGACATTCATGACCGTCCTGTATTCAGGGCTAGGACAAAATGACTCACATTGTTTCATTAATGCACAAAGGACATGGAAATAAATAATCAAATAACATGGAACCAGAAACAGAGCTTGTCTGTCTGTCTGTCTGTCTGTCTGTCTGTCTGTCCCACCATGTCATGCCACTGGACGTCACAGACGTGCTTTCTAACAGGACTGTTTGATCCAACATCTAAATCTAAATGTACATCAATAAATGTCACAAAATACAGCAAAATCCCCAAATTATGAATCAACTCATTCACTGAATATTTAACCACACCACTAACAACTGCCAGAAATGTTAGTTTTTCTGTTAATACCTGTTCAAGTAGTCGCAGAATATAATCGATCGACGCTAATAATGGAGGATGCTTCCATAAAAAAGCTAGTTCTGTTGAGTTTAAGCTAAACACAAAAACTTTGAGAGAAGCTGTGACCTCACCACTCTGACAGACAACAAATAAAGAATCCTTTTGCAAACAACATCCATGCATGTGCTGTTCTTTGTCAACAATGATCCAAACCTGATTTGGACAATCCACATTGGAGGCACGGTGTTATCAGCTGGGATGATGTGGGATCTGAATCTACTTGACATTTTGTCCAGTGTGCAGTAAGGCAATGATTTCAGTTGACAATTGATCTTACTCGACTACTGACCAACATTTCCGACAGAAAACCACAAACTGTTGGGAAGAACAAACATAATATGCTAAGCTGCCTAGCCAGGAGGAGACATGCACAGAGGGCCTTTGGTTTGGTTAATGAGAGCTAATAAGACACACCTGCTGGTTTAATTATCAGTGGTGGACGCAGCTGTGTTATCCAGTTAGTCAATTAGTCCCTGGACCCCACTTTGAGAACCACTGGTTCTACTTCTATGATAGTAATTGAAAAAGAGTAGGTGTTTCTCTTTTTTTCCTTCTTTCTTTTCTTCAGTCATCAAATCAATTTCTGTATAGGCCTACTTTTAGCTTTGTCATCTTAAATAAAGATGACCAAGTAGGCTATACTGCCCTACAAAGGCAGAGTGCAGTAACTACGTACAAGAATTTCACTAAAAAATGGGTTTAAAAGTGTTCAGCCAAATGAGATAAAGGCATGAAGTTATATTACAGTGATTATTCTTGAGCTAATTGTTCATCCCTCAATATCATGAAGGCTAATTTGACCTTTGGGCAACACAAATAAGTCGGTGTGTCCGAAAACGTAGTTACACACACACACACACACACACACACACACACACACACACACACACACACACACACACACACACACACACACACACAGTCAAAGAGTACTAATTAGGCTACATCCCAGGCCAGAACATTGAACAACTTCGACATCTTGTGGTCAATCTGGCTAACTTCACCCAGCTTTACAGCTGGATATTTTGATAGAGGTAAACGCAGGACTCAACTATGGTTTAGTGATGAATCATCCCTTTTCACAATTTTGTGAGAGTCGTTTTTAGCCCAAGGAATGTTTTTCGTTCAAAGGAAATGCTTGCATGCAATGGTTTCAGAATCGTGAAAACCCCTAGTGTGACCCCTCACATTGCTACTTTTTTGTATTATTTTCTTGTATAAGCCTAGTAAAGACAATGGGACACAAACTTTCGGTTCCATTTGGTTCAATTTGTACACTGGCAGGGATACCTTGAAATGTTAACGTTTTAGTCCAGTAGCCAGCCCATAGAGCCCCATTGTGAACCCGGACATTTTGAGTACCCTAAAGTTTTATGTTAGAAATGTTGAGTATGGGTCCCCAGCAGTTAGAAACTGCCGGATGCTAACTTGCATATGTTGGGCAATTTTCATAATGAGCATAATTAGATTAAATTAGCATAATCACCTATAATAATGGAAAATATGTCAAAAACTGATTGGACGATTTGAACAATATTGGAGTGATTTTGGGGGTTATTGAGGATGCTGAATCCATTTCTGATATTTTCTAAATTCAAAACGGCCGTTTTAAACCGGAAATTGCCATATACCAACTTAAATTGGGATGATTTTGATACTTTTTTGTTGATTTTGATTATGAATTAAATTATAAATGTTGTTATTTATATGCTTATAGATTATCTGCATTTCAAAAGCAAAATATAGACAATCCACACAAATTATTAGAACAATGACTGCCACAATAGCCTATCAAAAATAGTCACTTCATCATTTGGAAAATCAACAAAAAAGTATCAAAATCATCCCAATTTAAGTTGGTATATGGCCATTTCCGGTTTAAAACGGCCATTTTGAATTTAGAAAATGTCAGAAATGGATTCAGCATCCTCAATAACCCCCAAAACCACTCCAATATTGTTCAAATCGGCCAATCAGTTTTTGACATATTTTTCATTATTATAGGTGATTATGCTAATTAAAGCTAATTATGCTATTTATGAAAATTGCCCAACATATGCAAGTTAGCATCCGGCAGTTTTTAACTGCTGGGGACCCATACTCAACATTTCTAACATAAAACTTTAGGGTACTCAAAATGTCTGGGTTCACTTTCTGGCTACTAGACTATTTGAGAAACACTGCTGTACGTTATGGACCAGAGCGCAGCGGTCAGCTGACGCCTGCATGTCACGTGGCCTGCAGTGTATGTGTGTAAAAACAAGCAGAGCTCAGTACAGTAACAACACTAAGAGAAAACAACACAGCCAACATGTCGTGGACCAGGTACCAGCTGTTCCTGGCCTTCCTTATGCTCACAACGGGCTCCCTGAACACCCTGTCTGCCAAGTAAGTCTCCTATTCATTCATAACATAATATACCAGTTATTACGAGCTTATTAACACTAAACATTCATAAGTAAGGATCATGTCATTGTATGAGCATGCATAGAGATAGTACTATTAGTCTACTATGTCTATGTAGGATATTATTAGGCCTATTCACGTGCAATCAGCTTAAATAGGTTGGCTAACTTGGTTTATAAAGTGGGAGTTTAAGAGTTCAGCATCGATTTCCATTTGTAGACCGGTATCGTATCATTTCCCCTGGTTAGCACTTTTAGCTAAGGCATAATGGCTCATGGAAAACAATGCGATTGTCCTCCTCATTCATTCACGCATCTTGTGGGATCAACATCTTCCAGTTTGCTGATACAAAGACTGATCAAATAAATCGTAATGTGGCACGATCAAAGCGCTTGTACCCAATCGTCGTGTGTTCATTCAATAGCCGTTTAGTTCTTATCTGTGTATTCGACAACTTAAAAAGTCAATTCACGTTTATCAGCGTCGATGAACTGGGCTGCGCTGCGTGTGGAGGCACTGTTGTTGTTGTTAATGATCTACTACACAACACATCATGTTATAGGCCTAATTGTTGAGATGAATCTCCTCGACTGGGTGCAGCTAATTATAAATAGCTGGATCACAATGTACCACAGTATAAAACTTAGATAGATAGATACCTTTATTATCCCAAGGGGGAAATTCAGTAAATTTGACTGTGTAAAACTAAACTAAAATGACTGATTAGCCTAGCTTTAAATAATGTTATAGTTATAGTTAAATCTAATTTTTCAGGGTTCATTTCAGGTAGTTCAGGGTTCATTTGGGGTCCAACCAAAATTCGTGTGTGTGTGTGTGTGTGTGTGTGTGTGTGTGTGTGTGTGTGTGTGTGTGTGTGTGCGTGCGTGCGTGCGTGCGTGCGTGCGTGCGTGCGTGTGTGTGAGAGAGAGAGAGAGAGAGAGAGATGTCATGGTGTAACTATACACCCTAAATGTCGTGCCAGTGTATATGGAGAGGTAGAGCAATGTCAGCAAAACCTCTGTAAGTCATGCTTGCTTACTTCTGTAATAAACTGGGATATAGACCAGCTCTGCATGTTGAGTCATCATGCTGAATTCTATTGGTCTAGTTGCGCTTCTGCTTGAGTCTGCTTTGGTAGGCATGTTTCTAGGACACTATGTATTATGCAATAGATTTATTTTAAGAATAAAGGCCTACACACTTTTTTGAAGGGGTTAGCTAGAATTTGCTGTGTCCTGAATAGGGTTGGGATCCTTAAGGGTTTGAAAGACACTGGGTTCGTAACCATTTCCTTTAACAATTCCTATAGGGGGTTCCAAATGGCCCTTTAGAAGACTGTTACGGGTCCATTTGGTTTCATTTGTACCCTCTCAGAGTCATGGTGGTACTTGCAATTAAAACATTTGAGAACCATTGGTTTTTGCGACTGTAGGTCGCAGTTTACTATCAGAACCGTCACAGCTTGTCCGTATACATCCGTCTGTCCGGACGGACGTGTACACATTTTTACGGTCTATGGGTTTGCCGTTCTGACATCATGCTCTGATGTCACTGTGATGTCACACTAACAGAATCCCTTTTATGCCCATACATGGAGTTCCCTGATGTCATCAATATTAAGCCCATATCTAACAGGACTTCATATGGGAATGCCTATATGGAGGCCACATCGGCCACATACCACACTAACAGAATCCATATATGGCCAAGACAGCCCCTATCTGTGTGGCTGGCTACAGACAGGGATCTCCATGTATGGGCATAAAAGGGTATGATGTCAGAGGTCATAGACATCATAGGACTTTCACATAATGAATAACTGAGTAAGCATGTTTGGGCTCTCACAGTATATCTCCATATACAGTACATGGATGGGTACCAGGGATCTCCATACAGTATATGGGTAACTGGTCCGATATACTGTACATTACTGGCCAGATGGCTAAGACATGGCGCAACCTCGCCCTTTAAGGCAAGGTCGCCTTGTCGCCCTGAGGCGTCTTACTAGTGTAATTGTATGTCAGCCGTGAAGTCCACATAACCAGCTCTGACAGTGTGATAAAAAACTGTTACGGAAACCGCTCCTCAATTTTGGATCCGGTTCTTTCGGCTCCTCCGGTTCTGTAGGCTATCTCATTCTCAACCCGTGCTGCTTGCACAGTGTACAATACACAAATGTAGTAAAACACAGGTAACGTTTCAGTGACTTTCACTTTGAAACACAAACAGTAGCGTCACATGAAACCCACCATTTCCCTCTGCTTACTGAGAAGAAAGGCTTCAAGCCGGACTCTGTTACAACAAAGACACACCCAGCCATGCCTTTCGCTTTCATTCGTTCCAACACGTTGGGTCCTCTCGTGAAATATTGTGACTGTGTGTGTGTCTGACCTTGCAAATTGATTGTACCCTGCAAGTTCCAACACACAGCATTTTGTCAGTGTCAGGTTAGAAACCTTGCATGTCCAAACTATACTCTTCAGGAAAAATAACCTCTGTTCCAATGGATCCAATGTAGTTATTATTTAGTCACAAGCTCTTGTTAATACTCTTTATCGGTTCAATAAAACCCACAGACAAACTTAACCACTTTCTCAAAAACTAAAATCCAATATAGCTAAAAGAGATATTTAATAAGCTCACATAGCGCCAGTGACACGTTGTGAGCTTGTAGATCGGCTATTTCTTTCTACTTTTGTGAGACACTGTAGTATGACGAAGTAGGTCATTCATTTGCGATCATTGAAATATGGAGATACAGGGTTTCTGCCCGACAGCTATGTCTGATCCAACATAACAAAAACACAGATGAACTTAAGACCTAGATTATTTGGATCAGTCCCCAAACACACTCTAGACTGGCCTCTGGAGCAGTGCTTTTCAGAGTGGGGTCTGTCTGGCGATCCCCAGGGGTCATCGTCATCCCCCCTGGAAACCTCCAGCCAAATGAGGAGTAGTTTAAATTCAATTCCCTTGATATAAGTCAAATACAATAAAAAAAGTATACATCATATATCGATGACATTTAGACCAGTGAACCCTTATGGGTCCATTTGGTTCCATTAATTGTACATCCTCAGAGTCATGGGGGTCCTTAAAATGTAAATGTTTTAAGTACCTCTGATTGAATACAAGAATGCTCACCCCGGGTCAAATCTGGTGACGTCGGAATCGTCACCAGTTGCCACCAGGCTTTCCTAAACGTAACCTCAGTATTATGCCTAAACCCTAACCTTATTCCCAAACGTACCTCAGTAAAACTATGCCTAGATCTAACCTTTTTCCTTAACAACCCTAACCCTAACCCTAAAACTATGCCTAACTCTAAACGTATTCCTAACCTTAACCTCAGTAGAACAAATACAGAACCGCTGGGGGAAAGTGGTCAGTGAAAAAATTGGTGGGGCTGAGTATGTTTTGACTGGGGCAAGCGGTGATTTAGAAAACCTAATTTAAAACCACCGCACGTGTTGGTAATCACTGTGTGTTTCCCTTGGACAATCATTTAATTTAATTTAGTCCATGGTCTAACAAAACTCAGTTTGGGAGACTGCTGTGAATACGTTTGAAAGGCCCTAGTCTAGAGCATTGCTGAATGTGTCAGGAAAGTGCTGTCATCACCTTTTATTCTTGTCGGGTGACTGCTGTGACTCAGACAGAAGGCTCACATGCCAGTCATGCTTTTTACAAACCGGTCTGCCTGTAAAAGTCGATAGACATGTACTGTAACAGACATTGATTAACCTGGGCTACAGTACAGCTGATTGCATTCCTCTGTATAGGAGGTACATCATTGTGTAGAATTACCCACTTAAGCCCTATATACTTTGTTGTCTGTACTTGGCCCCCTCCGTTTCCCACTGTACACCAAATCTCTTCAGTGAAAATAGCTGATCTATACAAGCTCAAAATGCTATTTGCTGAAGGTCAGCTACTGTATATGACATGCCCTGAACAGGGGCGCTAGGGTTCATGTGGGTTAAGTCTGTTTTGGATGGTCTTGTCTTGTCCAACATTTTAATTCAAACTACTTCAATGATGTCTTCTTGTCTGTGTCTGATAGATGGGCTGACATGTTCAGGGCTGAGGGTTGCCATGGCGACAAGGAACATAATTTCTCTCACCCGTTTGTACAGGTAAGGTAACATCACCACTCAAAACCAATATTAAACAAAGGATAGTCAAAGCCTTATCTTTAATGTAACAGTGTGCAAGGCAAGACGTTTCAATGTTATTACATCTGATCTCGTCTGATCATGACCTGACCCGATGTAATAACATCTTCTTACCTGCTATATGTGTCTTGCTCCTGAGATGCCTGATTTTGGCTTGACGCGCGGTGGAACCGCCCTTTAATCATTAAATAAAGTGTCGTTACATTGTTGCTTGAGTAAAACTGCAGAAAAATAGAAAAAAGTTGAAAATAGTGATAAAGGTGATTATGATTACCTTTACCGGTCGATTTGTTTCCATTTGTACTTAGTTAAATTAATGTTGAGGATTTAAAACAAACAACAAGCTCAAAAACACATCTCTACTACTTTTGATACTTCTGTGTGATGCTCTATAATATAGCATGATTAAGTAGGGTGATAATTTACAAAAACACGCACGCACGCACGCACGCACGCACGCACGCACGCACGCACGCACACACACACGTTAGAATTTGGATATAATAGGTATGTAGCAACGATATACAGGTACAGGTATATGTATGTAACGCTGTAAGGCTGAGGCAGTGAATCACTCTGCTACACTCACCCCCTTTTGACGTCCTCTTCCTCCCCATTGTAACGCCCGATTCGATCCCGGGTCTCCCGAAAGTCTTAACCACTAGACCAAAGTGATATCCCTGTGGACGCGGAGGAGATACTAGACTTTTGAGGACATCAGGCTGAGCAGTGAGTCACTCTGTAACATGTATATCTTTTCAATGAACTGTGGCACCCCTATGTTCCCTGTGGCAGGCGGTGGGCATGTTCCTGGGCGAGTTCAGCTGTCTGGCGGTGTTCTACATCCTGCTGTGCCATGATAGACGCTCTCCAGTGCCCAAGGTTAACCCTGGTCAGGCCTTCAACCCTCTCCTTTTCCTCCCTCCTGCTCTGTGTGACATGACTGGAACCTCCCTCATGTATGTTGGTAAGTGACACGATGGGCCCGAGTTTATAAGGAGTCACAATTAAATCGTTAATCGCAATTATTTGAGTGACAATTGTCATGTCATGTCATAATCGTGACAGCCCTATCCATGTGTTAGGGCATTCACGAATAGTGATTTTTAGTATTCGAATTATTCGACCTCAAAGTATTCGAATAGTCGAATATTTGACAGGACTGGCCAAACTGTCAAATATTAAGTAAGCAAGAGGCGAACATTGTGAAAATAGCCGATCTACATGCTCACAATGCCTCGCGTTGCGAGGCGTTGTGAGCATGTAGATCTGATTTTCACAATATTTATCTGCGGAACCGAGTCACATTAAATGTAATACCTACAATTCCAAGTGCTTGTCAGGGTGGGGGTCCCCAGTTAAAATATGTTTATTTTGAGGGTCACGGCCTAAAAAGGTTTGAGAACCATTGACAACTCATTCTTATGACTTCCTATCTAGCCAAGCTTTATAAACTTACTATATATTTTTTTAAAGAGAAAAAGAAAAAAGCGAATATTCGACTTCGGTGAACAACGTCGAATAGTGACTTTGATATTCGAATATTCGAATATGTGGTGAATGCCCTACCATGTGTTCTCTGTAACAGCCCTCAACATGACAAGCGCCTCCAGCTTCCAGATGCTGCGCGGGGCGGTGATCATCTTCACAGGCCTGCTGTCCGTGGCCTTCCTGGGCCGGCGGCTGCTGCCCAGCCAGTGGATCGGCATCGTCATCACCACCCTGGGCCTGGTGCTGGTGGGCGTGGCCGACTTCTTCAGCGGCAAAACGGACGACACGCACAAACTCAGCGACGTCATCACCGGTAAAGTGTGTGTGTGTGTGTGTGTTTGTGTATGTGTGTGGTGGGTTCACGTGGGAATACCGCCCTGGACTACTGTACTTCGGAGGTTCTCAAACCTTTTCCATGTCAAGGAACCCCAAATGGATACATCTGGCTGCGGTCCCCGATCTGAAAGTGCCAGGAACACCCAGAAGAGAAGATTTGTGTTTAAATAAATAAATAAAAGTTGCAATCCTATTGGGGCAGCATCTAGATACATGTTGAAATCACACTATATATCGGGTTTCTTGTATCTATATCTATATTTTTTCTCTCCAAATCTTCACTGTACTTCAAAACAAAAACTGAAATATCTTTTGCTCTTTTTTTCTTTTGTTACTTACTAGACATGGGTGCTCACTGCTGACTGTGATGTTCTCTGAACAAACAAAAAGAGCAACTTTCTTGAGGATCAAGAATAATGTCTTTTTCACAGACCCTTGAAAACCATTCAAATATCCTTGGCCATAAATGTAAGAGTGGACAGAGCCAAACAATATGTATTAATCATGAATCATTTTGTTTCCTTCTGTCGTGGAATAATGGATCCTATGCATAACCTTATGTTTTCATTAGTGCCAAGCATTAATTAATTAATTAATTAAACAACTATGTATTCTAAACCAGCCTAACTCCGAATTTCATCAGGCAATTCTGTTCCCAATTCAAGGCCAGTATAATCTACTAATTGTATGACAGCTAGGGCAGCTCTCCATCAAGTAGATCCCCCTCGTTATCTCAATGCCATACTCCAAAAAGTCCTCATGTTTAGAGTAGCCTTGATTAGATTTCCCCAATCAAAACACTTAGGTCAGTGCAACCTGCACACTGGACATGGGCTGAAGTTCTGTGTGTTTCCATCATTTCCATCATGTTCAACTGCTGTGTTTCTGTCGTTCCCTGCAGGAGACCTTCTGATCGTCATGGCTCAGGTTATAGTTGCTGTGCAGATGGTCCTGGAGGAGAAGTTTGTCTACAAACATGACGTCCATCCGCTAAGGGCCGTGGGAACTGAAGGTACAGCAAAACCCATCACATGAGTTCACATTTAGGCTTTGTTCTGACCGCAGGCAAAGATATGTTTCTGAAATATCATCTTAGATCATGGGTCTTCAACACGGTATCTGGGACCCCTAGGGGGTCCTCAGAGTTATTATAGGGGAGCTGCTAAATCGCGGTGTACTTGTGAATCGGCTTGTAAATCATCTGTGTTCAGATTGAGGCATTTAGCTCATGCTGTTATCCGGGGCGTCTTAGAGGAGTCGGATAAGCTTCATTCCTTCAGATGTCTACATTCCAACCAGACAAACAGCCAAAAACTCAAAGTTCAAGTGGATGACCCCACAGTAGTGTGTGCTCGTTATCTTCTTTCAATATTACGTTTGTCTTTTAAAAAACAACCTCGTTGGTTAGTAGAGCAGAGAAATGTAAACATGTAGGACAGGTGAAGCAAGGACCCCTACTTTAGTACGCATTAGGCCATGGACCCCATAACTCTGACATTGAACAAATGGGTCAATTTGGTTCCATTTGTACGCTTTCCGATTTGGTTCCCAACTATACATTATTTACAGTACCTGGGGACCCCCTGGAAGACCCTCTGGTCTAAGACACTATCTCCATGCTGTGGATTCATATAATAAGTACAACATACATAACTAATGAGCCAATCGAATAGATAAATAAGTCTAAAGGGCACCTATAGAAACAATCTTTTTCATCATCACACAAATGTTGCTATTTTCGCAACCCGACCTGCTGTCAATAAAGACAGATAGCATTGTCAATTACTTAATCAGAACATGGGTGACTGACAGTCCTGACCCAACAGAGTTAAATCAGCCGAAATGAATTGGGTATTATTCCTATTAGCGGCCTATAATAAGACATACACTCACTGTCTTGCACTGGGTGAATATGCCAGCTTTGGAAAAGGGGTAAGTGATCATGTGCCTGAAAAGGTTGTCCACCCTGCCCTAAATACTTGTATGACAATAGAAAATAGCCAACTCTCCTATGCTGGTCGCTAAAAAACTGTGTGATTCATTTATTCAGACCAGGCAGACCAACAGTGAAAGCATCGGTAGGAGTTTATACAAATACTTTGTCCCCCTCTAGTGACCATGCATGAACACAAACTGTCAAATAATAGCAACACATAATATTATTGTCTCCACCAGCCGAAGGCTGAGGGAGAGTATGTTTTCCCCTCCGTCCGTCCGTCCGTCCGTCCGTGCGTGCGTCCGTCCGTCCGTCCGTGCGTCCGTGCGTCCTCGCAGTTTGTGAGCAGCTAATCTCAGTCACCGTTGGCCCGATCGCTGCCAAACTGAGCACACACACTGGATGCCAATCTAGAACCTCTGCCCCACATTTTTCAAATCAGCCTCATGGTGGCGCTATAACAGGCCGATTTGTGTGGCCTGGTTGTTACCAGCTAATCTCCGGCGCCGTTGGCCCGATCGCTGCCAAACTGAGCACACACACTCCCTGGATGCTAATTCAGAACCTCTGCCCCACATTTTTTAAATCAGCCTCATGGTGGCGCTATAACAGGCTGATTTGTGTGGCCTGGTGGAGACCTGTGCTCGGAAGAGCACTGCTTCTAGTTATCTCTGTGTCAAATATTCAAATCGAGGTATCAAAATATCCATGCTAGATGTACACAAACTTGCTCTAGCAATCAGGACAGAGCAAGCTACACAGCTGGGATTTATTCTTTCAGATTACTGAGCAGGGGAGGAGGGAGGGCAATCACTTCAGTGTGGTTGGCAGTAAAAGCCAAAAGGTCGTAGTAGTCATTTTTTACTGACATCTCATTGAGAGGTGTCTTATCAAGAAGGAACTTTAGGCGGATAAGTTATAGGAAGAAAATGTGAACTTTGTATAGATTCATTTGGAGCATGTGGGCAGCTTTAGTCTATCTCAGGGGCAACCTTAGGCACGGGTGCCAACATTGGCACAGGGGAGGGTGATCACTGGCACAATGGCAGAAGTGTGAGAGAGGATTTTTATTTATTTTAAAAACAAATGTTTTAAAAGTGGTCATTGAAATTAAGTCACCTAATTTGCAACAAATTACATCCTGCACATAATCCAACATTGATTAAAACTCTGAACTTTGACTGGGGGTGGAGTCGGGGAGATAGGTGGGTTACTGCTCTGAGTCTAAGGATCGTTATAACAATCAAATCATGTCCTGACAATCAAAATATGTCTGAATTTTTGATGGGTTGTCATTAAAATGTTTACATGGCACACTGACTATCTCGAAAATAAAAACATGGCACTTTATTTCAAAAAGGTTGCTGACCCCTGGCCTATCTGGATAAGAACGTCTGCTAAAATGCCTAAATTGTAGATTTCATCCAAACACAAACACTGCGTCCCCACAGGTTTCTTTGGCTTCTTCATCCTGTCGCTGCTCCTCATCCCCATGTACTTCATCCCGGCCGCCGGCTTCGCTGACAACCCGCGGCAGGTGCTGGAGGACGCGCTGGACGCCTTCTGCCAGATCGGCCACAAGCCGCTCATCCTGCTGGCGCTGCTGGGCAACACGGTCAGCATCGCCTTCTTCAACTTCGCCGGCATCAGCGTCACCAAGGAGATGAGCGCCACCACGCGCATGGTGCTGGACAGCCTGCGCACGCTGGTCATCTGGGTGGTGAGCCTGGCGCTGGGCTGGGAGACCTTCCACGGCCTGCAGGTGCTGGGCTTCGTGGTGCTGCTGCTGGGCACGGTGCTCTACAACCAGCTGCACCGCCCCCTGCTGGCCCGCTGCGGTGTGGCCGCCTACCAGGAGGAGGGCAGCCAGGCGGAGAGGGACAGGCTGCTGGACGAGGGCCGGGTGCAGGCCGGCGACGACAGCTAACCCCGCTGGCTCTCAAACCTTTAGTTTTTACATTTCAAGGAACTCCACTTTTAATATGCGTCAGGCCAGTGTTTCACGGGCTGAGGCCCTGTCTGTTTTAAACATGTTCTTCCTTTCATCCACTTTCAAGAATATTTTGGGAAGTCATTATATTCTCAAATATATACAGTAGTCAAAAATATTATAAAATTGCGGAAATGGCTGATCTAAAAGCTCACAACGTGTCGCATTGCAATACGTTGTGAGCTTGTACATCAATTATTTTCGCAAGATAAGAAGTATATAGTGTGCACATGTGGGGGGAGGGGTCCCAGCTTTTGTCAGGTTTAAGAAGGAGGGTTCTAAGCCTATGTAATGAACAATTTGGGGGAACCACTGCATTAAGCCACGGGCCCCTATTTGACTCAACTGTTTGTTTTTTTTATCTCTGGGACCCTCATCTACACATTAAAATCCTCTTAATTTAACTATGAGAGTGTTCAAATGGAACCAATTGGACCCATAAGGGTCCACTTGGTTCCATTTGTTCATTGTCAGTGTTACAGACACGTGAGGTTCCATTTGGGCCCCTGTAGCTCCCCGAACAGTGAGTTTCGACCACACCTCTCTGTGTACTGCGTGACCACGAACGTGAGACAGCGTCGTGGAATTGTCTTGTCCTACACATTATTGTGTATCATTATTTTATGCTTTAACTATTAAAAAATAGCAGATATACAAGCTCACAGCGCGGCACCGAGTGCCGCGCTGCGAGCTTGTAGATCTGCTATTTTTGAAAAATCGTGAAAATTTGAATTTTGACCTGATTCTATTAGTGTCTTTTGAATCCTTCTAAGGTTTTTTGAAAAACCTATGTTTCTATGTCAGCAATCTGGCCAGCCATTGTCAAAGAAAAGGTCCTTTTCACTTAAATGGAGCTCAGTTAGTCTGTTCTTGAGAGACTAACTATGTCGGTGGTTTGCACACATTTTCACGACTTTTTCAAAAATAGCAGATCTACAAGCTCACAGCGCCGCGCTGTGAGCTTGTATATCTGCTATTTTTCACTGGTTAAAGCATTCAATAATTCTAGGCCTAAATGGGTTAAATGTCACAGATGACCACTGATGACAGGCGCTCTTTGAAATGGTTTTGTTCACGTTATCTCACTTTAACTGACACTGGAAGCGTGACAGATTTTACCGTTGTTAATAACTGACTAGTGGGCTGTGCTGAAGATTTTATTATATGCTTAATTGAATTTATAGAAAAGGCTTAATTGAATTTATATAACAATCATTTTATCTGCAGTATTAAAAGCCAACCGGATTTTATTTTTTAGAAACATCTCGGCAGAGACAACAGAACAGAGAGTTTTATTCAAATGACTGTCAAGAAAGGGAAAATGTATGTAAAAAACATATCATCTCATGTAAAGCGACCTGGTCAAATGATCAAATAATGTGTGTATATCTTATTGTCTGCTTTTAGTCATTTTTAAATGTTGCTAATTGTATTCTTTTTTGCCAAATGGTTGGATACTGTACATTTTAAAGAACTGTTATTTTATTTTATTTCTATTCGGTTAAAGACATTATCAAATGTAGAAATTCATTTTGAAACAATATCATTTGTATACATTTTCCTGCAGACTCACTGATAATAGTTGGTTAATATACAGTATACATACGTATACGTATATAACATTATAGTCACCATATGCCATTTATTAACCACTTCAACCATGGAATCCCAATTTTTGGCAGGTGAACATTTTAAAATAGAAGATCTTCAATCTCATAGGTAGGCCTAAACTATTTTCACATCTTTGGGAAACTTTTCCAAAGATCTGAACATTTTCCAAAATCTTTGAAAATATGGCATAAAACAACAGAGCTAGTAGTTTTGCACCATATTTTACAGGATTTCGCTGGTACCACTGTAATTACCATGAATTGTTGTGTAACTTAGAAATTACTGTATCAGACAGTACTGCAAGAAAAAAGGGAAATAACTGTCATTGGAATGACATGTTTTTAATGCTGACATTTTATTTCTACTCCATCAATGTTGTTTACAGACAAGAAAGTTCAAGGTAACGTGAACATCACTTATTTTCGCCAAGCAAAAAAAAAAGTGTTGTGCGATGGAGTATGAAGTAAGCCTTATAGAGCAGCGATTCCCAACCAGTGGCCTGGTGAGTGGGGCCCACTGGTGGGCCGTGAGGATATTGCAACTGGAGCAGGGCCCAAATCATTTACTAA